>NW_028318241.1:2410208-2713750 GCF_062004578.1 Staurois parvus
AAAATACCACATAATGGCCATTAGATAATGCTGAGGACCATATATATTTCCTCTCATAGTCAGTGACACTTACTGGCCATAATGTGGTAATTTTCACATTCACGCATTCAAATCAAAGAGAATTTTTGATATGATTTTGCACCATTTGCACAAAATGAACATACATTCAGTTTTGATGGCCAAACAGCTAGCCATTTCTTGATAAATAGACCCCCCAAATGTCCTACAGTTAGGATAGATTTAGACACGTGTGTAACTCTCCCTTGCCCCTGCAGCCTGATCCGTATTTGGATCGCACACCAGAGGCTACTGACAGGTCACGAGGAAAGAGATTTGATGCATCCTCACCACCTGTTTTGACCCCATTTTTGCCAATAAACACAGTGCAATCGCATGCATTCCACGCAGTTGCTGAACTTTTGCGGCTCTTCCCCATTGACTTGAATGTGTAGCATTCAGCAGGCTAGCTGCCCACTGATTGCTTGGGGTCAACTTTGTGAAGGATCCTGGCTGCGGCATGTACACATCCCTATATCTATATAGTTACTGTTGTTTAACGCTTGTTTTGATGTTTAGTTTGCAATTATACATTGAGTTTTCTATACTTACTTGTTTTATGTGTTTGGATTCCATTAATTCAACCAGGTGACTCTGCAATTATCTACTTAGCCCACAACCATACTTATTAATTGAATGAATACACTACTTTAGGTTGCTTTTCCTCTTGATTTTATCTCAGCAGCTGTTCAGCAACGGTGGTGATTGCAGTGTATGTCAGATGGCAAAATAGGTTAAACCTTTCCCAATTTTTTTTTAAACTCTAATAATAGCCAATTTTACTTACCCGGGGCTGCCATCACATGACCCTCTATGCCACTTTTGGTAGTGGAGACTAGTGATCCACTGTTACAGTCCAGTACACGCTATTGGATTTTGTTAGCGCCATTCACACCGAGACATCATATTGACCTCTTTAAGGACCCTGCAATGACTATGGAGGACCATTAAGTTTATTGCAACTCAATACGTTGCTCATTGAGAAGAGCAGGAGAGCCATTTGAACATTTTCCTGAGATAAAAGAACACATCATGAGATAGCAAGGATTTACATGTTCATGGTTTCGGAATAATTAACATTTTATACCAATCCATTTTTTTTTTTGCGCTGAACATCTATAACCCCTTTATGACTGCACAACACAGCAAAAGGATGAGCTTTAATGACCACATGCAGCACATATGCATCGCTGGGTAGCCAATGTTTATGTGCTGAGAGCACGCTAACTGCGCACTCCCAGCATAAAGATCGATCTGTCACAGACAGCTCTTTGTCTGGACTGCAGATTACTAGCCAGCGGTACCAACTTCTGATCATGTGACCACATTGACAATGTTTACATGATTAATGATCCTACCCATCCCCAGGGAGTTAAGAACTATGTAAGGGGACACCAGGACAGACCAGAAGGAGTTATTGTGAAAGTGATCAATGAAATTGATCAATCAATTAAAAAGGGTCATCAAAAGTAATGACCACAAGTGAAATAATTAATGTGGCTTTGTGAATTGAAAGTAATGTGCTTTTCTGTGTGCCTTATGATGAGAATAAGCCCTAAAGATCTCTTTTAGAAAAATGTATATTTCTCTTTATTGGCTTTAATATTTTATACTATTACTTGAAGCACACAAACACAGCACAGCATATTTATACTGGCGTGCTGTACTGAGATCGTTCAGTGCACACTTTCTGATATGCCTGTGCCCTATATTTTCCTATATTTTGTGTCTGATGCACATCTATGCCAGGTGCTCACCCCCTGTTGTTAAAGTGCCCTAGTTTCTCTAGAAAGTTAATGTTCTACAGTGCTGTTACTTAAGCTAGCCAGTGTTTATGCAAAGCTATAAGGTTTAATGAATCTCTGCTACCCTAGTTCTCAGCTATAATACCTTATGTAAGTCCTGACTTCATTTTGCAGCAAAATTATAACTAGGCGCCCTTGACTCAGAGCAGGGAAGTTCTACGGGAAAACTGTACTGAACACTTGAAAGTATATATTGTATTTTATTAATCTAATGTAAATTGACCTGGATTATAATGGAACAAATGTGACATTAAGCCTTAGCAACATAGTTCCTAAAAGTTTAAGTTACACCAACTCAAGGGCTTAATCATGGTCATAGCAGCCCAAGCTCAATGGTGAGGGCAGGGGTGATTGATAAGCTGTAAAGAAAATTGTCTCACTATATTCGTCGGATTTCTCATCTTCTTTAGGATAAAAATGTAGAGCTGATATTGACTTTATCAATTGTTGGTATACATATACTTCTTGTTAAGCAGCTTACTTAGTATGGAAGCAAAATAAGGATCATAGTCTCAGACCATGTTCTTTCCGAAACAAGTCAGCAAATGAAGCTCCTGACCTGATCCCCCTAATTCAAGTCTATACCCTGTGGAGCATACTGAGAAACAGGGGTTTGGCTGGAACATTTCTTATAGGAGTAAAAAAATGTTATTTTCAAATGCCAAGCCCACAAAATATATCCAAGTGGCACTCAGACTTTCCAAGCTGTTTCCTTGCCCTATTTCTTGGTCGAGTGCCAGTCCTGTTTCAGGTTTGATGATGCCTAGTTTCATTCAACCCATGTCTTCTCAGCCCCAGGCACTAGCACGTCTCCCTGGAAGTGCAGAGTCAAGCCACAATGGGCTCAAAGGAGAATGGAGCAGAGAACAGTGCCACACCAAAAGTGACCAGAGCAAAAACATCAACAGTAGAAGGTATGTATAAAGAAAACTTTAGGAAATGAATGCAGGGGTGGCTTAAGGGAAGGGCAGGGTGGGGATTGAAAGGGTGATTCATCACCCATCTGGGCTTTAAAATTCTCTTACATGTAAAGCAAAATGCAAGCCAGGGTCCTGCAATCTTTCCTTGTCAATAAGAATGCCTCACATGAGAATGTGAAATCTGATAGCAAACAAACATATCCTGATAATAAGGTCAGGTTTAAAGAGCTGTGCTATGATTTTGATTCAACTTTCAGTGCGATTATGTAGTGCTACTTGGATGCAACTTTGATAAGGTTTGTGTATTCTTTGGAGCCAAAATTGCAATGGAATTGCACCAAAGTAGTGCAGGAAACCTTTCCTAAATCATTCTGTGCTGAGTGGTGTTGATGTAAACAGACACCATTGAAAACAATATGATTTCCCTTTTCATGCGACTCTGTGTGACTCCAGTTGCATCTGAAATCGCATTAGTGTGGACCAGCTCTTAGTGCTCTATATATAAATATTAGAGTGGATTACAAAACCATATACCATCCACATTCGAGCACACCTGGTTAATGGGTGAACCACTACGGCACTCTTTGTCACACTTATATGCTTCGCTGATTTGACTGGCAGTGCCAGAAGAACTCTCCTTCTTGCAATTATGAGAAAGGAACTCCAAAGACATGCTAGTAGGTTAATTGGCTCCTGTCTAAATTGGCCCTAGTATGTGTATGTATGAATGTAAGTTAGGGACTTTAGATTGTACGCCACTTGAGGGTTAGGGACTGATGTGAATGTACAATATATATATGTAAAGTGCTGCGTAAATTGACGGCGCTATATAAGTACCTGAATTAAATAAAATAAAAAATAAGGGATCTCAAAGTCTCTTTTTCTCAAGTCCAGAAGGACAGTATTTTACTTTTTGCTCACAAGACATTCCTGGCGAGTAGGTATCAAGAAGGAGGATATAAACCTCTTACTAGATGGTACAGAACACTGGCAGTACTGCATTGGATGTTCCTGCAAGTATCAAATGCCTGATGGCACTGTCTGGAGGGTTCCCTTTTCATATTTCAAAATTGAAAGAATTTTGGATAATGATAGCCTACTCTGTCAAAATAATCACATGTGTGCCTCTTGGAGAGAACCCGGCAGCTTTCTTATTACCGGATACTCCTTTATCTATTAAATAATACAAAATTCACACTTAAAACCGAAAACATCTCTTAAATGCTGCAAAGGCATGTATCCCAGCGTTGTGGAAGAGTACCACCCCTCAAACAGATCTCATTAGCTAGCCAAGATAACTGAAATAAAACAAATGGAGAACCTTACCATGGTGCTGAAAGAGCAAGACAAGAAATATTGGAAAGTCTGGATCCCTTATTCTAGTTACAAAGAATAGAACCCCCTAGCTCCATTAGCCTCACAGAGCTCAACCAATATGCCATGGGGAATGGCCGGGTCTTTCTTTGTCCCCTTACCCCCCCCCCCTTCTTCCTTTTTTCCCCTCTTTCTTTCTAATTTATTTTCCTATCATTCATTTCTACCTTTCCTCCGCTTCTACCTCCCGGGCCTAACTAGGTGAAAATAAAGAATTTATAAAATATATATACCACCCTTATTTTACATTTATAAAATGCTAATCATAATCTATGCAATATCTCTGTTTATATAACACTAAAGTCCATCTATTATCCAGGGAAACTTACGGTTTACAGCAATTTTAATGTTTTCTATATTCACGGTTGAGTACTTGGCAAATCTAATGCTTAGGAAAAATTCAACATTCATTAATTTATTCACAGTGTATGTTTCAATTTTTCCCCTGTTATATCTTGTTACAATGTTCTTTTTTTTAACTAATTGTCTTTACTATCAGTATATTACCATACAAATACACTGCTCAAAAAAATTAAAGGAACACTTTGAAAACACATCAGATCTCAATGGGGAAAAATATCATGCTGGATATCTATACTGATATGAATTGAGTAATGTGTTAGGAACGTAAGGATGCCCCATCATTTGATGGAAATGAAAATTATCAACCTACAAAGGATTGCCCCAAAAAGACGCCCCAAAAGTCAAAGTGAAAAAATTGTGGAGCAGGCTAGTCCATTTTTCTGAAATTTCATTATGGCAACTCAAAATGGTACTCAGTAGTTTGTATGGCCCCCACGTGACAACATCGCGGCATGCTCCTAATGAGACAACAGATGGTGTCTTGGGGTATTTCCCCCCAGATCTGGACAGTCTGGGCATCACCGGGCATCACTGGACAGTCTGAGGTGCAACCTGGTTGCATCAGATGGACTGAAACATGATATCCCAGAGGTGTTCTATTGGATTTAGGTCAGGTGAGCATGGGGGCTATTCAGTTATATCAATTCCTTTATCCTCCAGGAACTGCCCGCATACTCTCGCCTCCAGGGGCCGGGCATTGTCGTGCACCAGGAGGAATCCAAGACCCACTGCACCAGCGAAGGGTCTGACAATGGATCCAAGGACTTAATCAGGGTGCCTTTGTCTATGTGCATGTGCTCATGGTGAACCTGCTCTCATCTGTGAAAAGCACAGGGTGCCAGTGGCAGACCTGCCATTCTGGTGTTCAATGGAAAATGCCAATTGAGCTCTATGGTGTTGAGCAGTGAGCACAGGGCCCACTAGAGGATGTCGGGACCTCAGGCCACCCTCGTGAAGTCTGTCTCTGATTGTTTGGTCAGAGACATTCACACCAGTGGCCTGCTGTAGGTCCTTTTGTAGGGCTCTGGCAGTGCTCATTCTGTTCCTCTTTGCACAAAGGAACAGATACTGGTCCTGTCCAGCTCTCTTACACTAACTGCCTGTCTCCTGGAATCTCCTCCATGCTCATGAGACTGTGCTGGGAGACACATCAAACCTTCTGGCAATAGCACGTATTGATGTGCCATCCTGGAGGAGTTAGACTGCCTGTGCAAGCTCTGTAGGGTCCAGATATTGCCTCATGCTACCAGTAGCATGCTACTGACCCTAGCCAAATGCAAGACTAGTGAAAAACAGTCAGAAAAGATGAGTAGGGAAAAAAATGTCAGTGGCCTTCTCCTTTAAAACCATTCCTGTTTTGGGGTTTGTCTCATTGTTGCCCATCTAGTGCGCCTGTTGTTAAATTCATTAACACCAAAGCAGCTGAAACTGATTAACAACCCCTTCTGCTACTTACTGTAACTGACCAGATCAATATCCCAGGAGTTTAATTGACTTGATACTATACTCTGATTAAAAAGTGTTCCTTTAATTTTTTTGAACAGTGTAGAAAACATGCATATCCTGTGTATTTGTGTTATATGTACTGATGGTAAAAAGACCTAGATAAATAGATCTAGATACTGGTACAAAGGATACTAGATATGCATATCTTATGACCACGCATTAATGGACATATATTACATCACTAAGTGGTGATGAAAAATAGGTAAAGGATATGGGGAAGTACTGAAAGTATTGTATACTACATAACATTACTATAATATAATATTCCATAATACTGAAAGTATAATAATACATCTAGTAGCTGGATGTAAACCATAATAGCTGCTATTGTATAAACTAAACCCATTTCAGGATCTGAACTTAAACCTGGGACCTCTACTGTGTCTGGCAGTAACTCTTCACACTGAGCTATCTGGGATGCTGGACACCACTCTGCCTGATCTATTGGACAATCCTGCCTTGTGCCTTGTTTTCTACTGAACCTTGAACTCTTTGCTCCTCCCATGAACTTCCTGATTTAAGCCATGTCTCTGCACTTCCTGTTTGCCAGATTATTGTGCCTTCTCCAGCCAATATCTCGCTCTTGTCTCTCCTGCTGCTGTCCATACCATCGCTACCGACCTTTGGCTTGTTCCTTGACTACGGTTCTGCCTCATCCCAACCTGCAACCACCTGTTACCAACCCTTGGCTTGTTTACTGCTCCTGCTTGATCCCTACCTGCCATATCTGTTATTGGATCCTAGTTTGCTCACCTCCTGGTGGGGCGATCCTGAGAACTGCAACCTGGTACTAATACGCAGCAAAACCCATCTCCGCCATTAGGAGCTCTGGTGAATACCAGTTAGTGCTTAGACCCCACACCTCAGGTGAGCCTGCGTCATCTGCCAGGGTGACCTGCTTGTTTACCTATCCTGTTGGTTGGTCTGCTGCTATACTTACTGGTCTCTGAGCCTGACCTCTGACCGTGACAACCAATAGTACTGACATGTTTGTATTTGATAAACATTAATATAGGCTTCCTCCAATTGATTCTGAGGCCTGAATATGCTCCAGAGTGATTGATACACTCTATAGTTGTATGGGATGAACTTATATTTAAAGTGGTATTAAAGGTTCAGCTTAAAAAATAATAATAATAATAACAAACACATCATACTTACCTGCTCTGTGCAATGATTTTGAACAGAGCAGCCCCGATCCTCTTCTTCTTGGGTCCCCCGCTTACGCTCTTGGCTGTTCCACCTTGAACAGTGCCATCAATAGCAAGCTGCTTGCTATGGGAGCACTGGTGTGTGCTTTCCCCGGAGCCCAGCTCTATGCACCCCTAAGACACATAGAGCTGCGGCTCGGCCGTGCCCCCCCACTCTCTCCTCATTGTCTCACTGGCTCCTGCTGCCAATGGCTACCACTACCGTCTCAGCCAATGAGGAGAGGGAGTCAGCCAAGTCAGCTGGGACAGTCAAGGCTCCCGTGCACAGTGCTGGATGAAGATCGGGCTTAGGTATTAGGGAGGGGTGGGGGGGAGTAGCACACAGAAGGTTTTTACCTTCATGCATAAAATGCCTAAAAGGTAAAAAAAAACTTCAACCTTTACAACCACTTTGAGCATCATTTAACAAAATATGGTATAGTTGTATAGGCCTAATGTACCTGCATTGGAATATATATATATATATATATATATATATATATATATATATATAATATCTTATTTGTGGCTCATGTCCTATTGTAGGAGTTGTACTGAACTAAGGAATATTAAGGGTAATAGGAAACATTCTTTTCTTGATCCCCAAATAGAGGAAATGAGGAAAAGAGAGTATTGGTAAAACAGAATTTGACAGTAGTGGATGTGTAAATAATTTTTATCCACTACAGAAATTTTCAGGGAAGCCATATTTAGTGAGACACTCCAAGAGAAAGGGCCAGTAGCTGAGTCAAACCCCTTAGCATTATATTCAAGGCTGCTAGGGCTTAAGTTGTGTCGTGGGTCCCACTCAATTGTACAATAGTTTGTACATTCTATAAGTAGATGACAGTAAATCTGTTCTCCATAAAACCTGGCTGAACAGAGGCACCAATGCCTTACTCAGACAAGCATTAGGCTCTAAGGACACAATAGCCATAGCTTCATTAGAGGAGGCAGGTTGCTTGCCCAGTTGATATGCTGTCTTCCTCTCCCAAGGCAGGTTGCTCTTCTAACATATCTTGTACTTCTTGTGATAAACTGCGGAATTCATTATTCAATAAATATTGACAAATTGATTCAGAAGTGTGGGCCAATGTGGAAAGACAGAATGGATGGAATCTGTCTGAGATTTGTGAAGTATCAGTTAGATTTAACCCAAGTCCATCTTTAATTGCAAGGATTGTGTTTGACAAGCTTTCCTATTTTATAGGCTAGCAATTTACTAGATTAATTCATTTGCACAAAATAAGATTAGGAAGCAAATCCTAAAATAGGAGGAAAATGTGTCTTTTGGCCATCTCCCAAGATGTAAATTATTACAACCTTTGTAGGGATAGCCATTGTGTTTTGTGGTGGTCTGATGGGTTGTTAGCATAGTTGCTGTCTCTACTGCCTGTGCTAGTTTTAATTCTGTCTTGTTAGAGTCCTGCTTTATCGTGGATCCTCTAAGGAACACCATAAGTGTTTTTCATTAGAAAACTGGGTCGGTATTGCCACTATGGGTCTTCAGAGGCCTGTAGTTGGTTTGGAATCCTTTCTTGCTAAACTATTAGGATTGGGCAAAATGTATGTTTTTTCCAAAGTCCGCCAGGGCCAATAAAGTTTGTTTTCCAATGGGCTATGATCTGTGACACCTCAGAGTTTATATTCCATAGTGTTGACAAAACAGTTTGCGAAGAACCAAGGCAAAAATTAGTACAAGAGATAGAGTTGTGATGTACAGAGTAAAAGGAAACTTTCCTTTCATTGGGATTCAAGTGTCTTCATATATCTATAATATTCTGTTGGCTAAAAACGTGCATAAAAATGGAATTTTATGATAATTTACTTTCCCCATTCTATAGACTTTTTAATTTACATGCTGACAAATAGGTACACACATGTTATGTGTAAAATGCATGTTCATAGATACAGATTTTTGAAATTTTGTTACGGATCTGAAAGCAGTTTATATTTATGTACAGTATGTTTGTTTTTTATGGCTGTGTGAATGAAGCTTTAGTGTTGTTAATTTTTGTATTCTTATTGTGTTTCCTTCTTAGGCTGTGTTTTCCATTACCATAAATGTTATTTTTCAGATCTGATGGTACTTTTCATTCTGGCTTATTTACAGTAGAACTTTATGTTAACACACGCTGATACTGATTGAATAATGCAGTTGAACCAAGACTATGTTTATGTATACTGGTGTCACATATTAAATACCAATTGGCCATACGGTTGTGATGTAGAATCCTTGGAGAGGAGATACATAAGATCAAGGAAATGTATTTAGAACATATAAAGCCATAGATTGCCATACTCTCCCTTTTAACACCCAACTCGTTTGCACACCAGCAAGCCTATATAAACATTTGCTTCTCATTTCCTCAGCTGGTGCTTGACAAAGGGGAACATCTTAAATGGTCAAATTGTAGTGCTTTTGACATACTGCAATGTGGATTCCTAAAACTTTTACCATTGAACAAATTTGTGAGAGCCAAGAAAAGGTTCAGACACTGTACATTTTATGGTAAAAATATATTATACATTTTATGATAGAATCAGTGTGACATGAGCCAATGTGTTTTCTGGTTTATCCACAACTTCATCCAACACTATTTTACAATTACTTAAGCATCAGGGTATTCTGCGGCTGCTTTGTGGACTACTTCTAGGTATGCTGAAGGAAGACTATCAATATAACAGTACAAATGGTAAATTGTGGATTAACGTATGGATAAAACAATGAGTTGACAGACTAAAATTAGCTGTTCATTATGTCCATGGTATGTTTAACAAATTTAAATTGTCTTTGGTTAGATGAGTTTCCTGGATGTTGATGATCTATGGGTTGAATCTTCTTTTCTGGGCCACTGGTGTCCCCTGGAGTTTTCTACACAAGGATGTAAGTAGTGTGGGCTTCGTGAGAAGCTCCCTAAAGCATTCATTCTTAGTACAATTCCTAGAGTGAATTGTACACCTTTGTGAAGGAAATGTTCTTAGAACACATATTGGTATGGATTGCCATACTCTTACTTTTCACACCCCACTCAATATGCATGCCAGCAAGCCTATATGGGCTTCTCACTTCTGCAGCTGGTGCTTGACAAAGGGTAGCACCTTAAATTCTCACATTGTAGTGATTTTGACATACTGCTATGTGGATTCCTAAAACTTTTATAATTGAACAAATTTGTTGGAAAAAGGTTTTGACACTGTACATTTTATGATACAATTTTATCATATATTTTCTGATACAATTAGTGTGAGACCAGGTAGTTTTGTTTTCTGGCTTTTAGTAATAATTTTCAGTACAGTTCACACGTGTGGTAAATTCACTCTAGGAATTGTTTGGGTACTAAGAATGAACATTTTATGGGGTGTCGATATCAACCAAACAGTGCGGAACACACTGAGTGAGCTTCTCGCAAAGCACCCACTACTCATATCTTTCCAGTGTAGAAACCTCTAGTGGCTCAGATTAGAAGATTCAACCCAAAGATCATCAACAGCCAGGAAACTCACCTAACCAAGGACAATTTCACTTTGTTAACCTCCTTAGCGGTCTGATTATGTCAGTATTTCTGTGCTCAAGCGGTACATTGTTTTCAATGGAAATATGTTGTTTTTTTATTGTAGGCCTGTAATTCTTAGGAATAACTCACTGAAAACTATCCAAACAAGAGTCTAGTAAACATCCCGGGTATGATAAACTTTGAAGCACGAAATCATAAATTATAATATAATAAATAATCATAAAAATAATAATATAATAATAATAATAAATTTAATTCAATATTGTAATCAAACCAAAAACACTGAAATTTGAAATAGAGTGCAAAGTTCGCACATCACTGAGCTCAGTCGCAAAATCGTTTTCAGTGTCTGATGACCAATTTCCCCACGAATCATCACTCAATTCTGCAAGTGGTTCTAATTTACTATCGCTGTTCTCTAGCTGGCCTAAAACCGCTTTTGACCTAAAGGGACACTTTTTGGACGCCATGGACTTTTCTCAGTTTCCAGGCAGAAAGAACAGTAAAAATGGAGGCAGGGCACAGGACAAAGCACTCGGGGCAAAATGTATGTGAAATGGTTTGATACAGTAATGTATTACTATCAGATTTTAGTGTATTGAGTGAATGTCACATTTTTACATTTTTTAATTTCCCGCCGGTTCCGTCCCCCGTACGTCCCGCATGTCCCCACGGAACCCGGAAGACAGATGCCAGTATTGGCCGGAGGAGATGACCAGGGATGCTGAAGGGGGGACATCGTGGGAGTGCAGGACAAGGTAAATGCTGGAGGGATCCCAGAGCAACGCTGCGGGTAATCCCAAGTGTAGCTCGGGGTTACCACGTCTGGTACTGAAGGTTAACCCCGAGCTACACTCGGGAATACCGCCAGGGGGTTAAACAAACCATGGATTCTTTTATTCATACGTTAAACCAAAATTTACCATTTGTACTACTTGTATATTCACCTATACGCACTCCACAAAGTACTACAGAATACCCTGATGCTTAGGTTGTTGTAACTTTAATATGGTGTTGGATGGAGTTCTGGATAAACCTGAAAACACATTGCCTGGTGTCACACTGATTGTATCATATAATTCATAATAAAATTGTATACAGTGCCTTGAAAAAGTATTCATAACCCTTGAAAATTTTCCACATTTTGTCATGTTACAACCAAAAAAGTAAATTTATTTTATTGGGATTTTTTGGGATAGACCAACACAAAGTGGCACATATTTGTGAAGTGGAAGGAAAATGATAAATGGTTTTCAAAATTCTTTACAAATAAATATCTGAAAATTGTGCTGTGCAATGTATTTAGCCCCCTTTACTCTGATACCCTAGCTAAAATCTAGTGGAACCAATTGTCCTCAGAAGTCACCTAATTAGTAAATAGAGTCCACCTGTGTGTAATTTATTCTCAGTATAAATACAGCTGTTCTGTGAAACCCTCAGGGGTTTGTTAGAGAACATTAGTGAACAAACAGCATCATGAAGGCCAAGGAACACACCAGGCAGGTCGGGGATAAAGTTGTGGAGAAGTTAAAAGGAGGGTTAGGTTATAAAAAAAATATCCCAAGCTTTGAACATCTCAAGGAGCACTGTTCAATCCTTGATCTTAAAATGGAAAGAGTATGGCACAACTGCAAACCTACCAAGACATGGCCGTCCACCTAAACTGACAGGCAGGGCAAGGAGAGCATTAATCAGAGAAGCAGCCAAGAGGCCCATGGTAACTCTGGAGGAGCTGCAGAGATCCACAGCTCAGGTGGGAGAATCTGTCCACAGGACAACTATTAGTCGTGCACTCCACAAATCTGTTTTTTTTAGAAGAGTGGCAAGAAGAAAGCCATTGCTGAAAGAAAGCCATAAGAAGTCCCAGTTGCAGTTTGCGAGAAGTCATGTGGGGGACACAGCAAACGTGGAAGAAGATGCACTGGTCAGATGAGACCAAAATTAAACTTTTGGGCCTAAAAGCAAACTGCTATGTGTGGCAGAAAACTAACACTGCACATCACCCTGAACACACCATCCCCACTATGGAACATGGTGATGTCAGCATCATGTTGTGGGGATGCTTTCCTTCAGCAGGGACAGGGAAGCTGGCCAGAGTTGATGGGAATGGATGGAGCCAAATACAGGGCAATCTTAGCAGAAAACCTGTTAGAGTCTGCAAAAGACTTGAGACTGGGATGGAGGTTCACCTTCCAGCAGGACAACGACCCTAAACATACAGCCAGAGCTACAATGGAATGGTTTAGATCAAAGCATATTCATGTATTAGAATGGCCCAGTCAAAGTCCAGACCAAAATCTAATTGAGAATCTGTGGCAAGACTTGATAATTGATGTTCACAGATGCTCTACATCCAATCTGACAGAGCTTGAGCTATTTTGCAAGGAAGAATGGGCAAACATTTTACTCTCTAGATGTACAAAGCTGGGAGAGACATCCCCAAAAAGACTTGCAGCTGTAATTGCAGCAAAAGATGGTTCTAAAAAGTATTGAAAGATATTTATTTGTACAAAATTTTGAAAACCATTTATCATTTTCCTTCTACTTCACAATTATGCGCCACTTTGTGTTGGCCTATCACATAAAATCCCAATAAAATACATTTACAAATACAAATGTGGAAAATTTCAAGGGGTATGAATACGTTTTCAAGGCACTGTATAGGAGTATCTGCACAAAAGTGTGTGAATAATTAAAGCTGTAAGCATGAAGTGAAAAAAAATCACTTTAATGTGTATAAAAATAAAATTGTATCATTAAAAATTTACAGTGTCCGAACCTTTTCTTAGCTCCCAAGAATTTGTTCAATCATAAAAGTTTTAGGAACCCACATGGAAGTACATTGAAAGCACTACAATGTAATCATTTAAGGCGATTCCCTTTGAGAAGCAAATGTTTATATAGGCTCCCTGGCCTGCAAACCAAGTGGGGTGTAAAAAGGGAGAGTATGGCAATCCATGCCTTTATGTGTTCTAAGTACATTTATTTGATCTCACTTATCTCCTCCCTAAGGATTCCACATCACAACCATATGGCCAATTGATATTCAAAACGCGACACCAGTATGCATAAAACACAGTCTCGGTTCAACTGCATTATTCTATCAGTACTAGCGTGTGTCAACATAAAGTCCTACTGTAACTAAACCATAATAAAAAGTAACATCAGATCTGAAATATATTATTTATGTTAATGAAAAAACAGCTTAGGAAGGAAACACATTGAGAATACAAAAATCAACAACTCCAAGGCATCATTCATATGGCCGTAACAAAATGCATATACCACTGCTTTTTAATTATGGATCTGAATGCAGCTGCATTGTTTTCAATGGAGCAATTCACTCAGGTGCTGAAACATGAGCTGCATTCATATCCGTAACACAGAATCCAAAATCCGTGTTTAAAAACATACGATTTACGAGTATATGCGTATAAATGCATGTACAGTATATATGTTTGTAAGCCTGTAATTTAAGTCTAAACAAAAAGGAAATAAACTGACACAAAAACAAATGATGTACGCATACTTATCTGTATGTATTTAAAAGCATCTACACAAAAGTATTTTTACTAAACATTATGCAGGTTTTTTTCTCCTAAATTACACATGTATTAACATTAATAAAATTTTTACGGTTATGTGAATGAGGCCCTTAAACTGATAGTTGAAACAAAAAAAAATAGTTATAATATCAACTTGCTTATAACTAGATTAAGGTCATATTCTGTATTTGGATAATGTGGTTCTATAGGATTAAGAAAGCTCAGCAAGAATTCTTGTCTTTAAATGGACATTGAATGCAATTTCCTCCCTGCAGTCATTAATTGTACATGAGAGGTATTCTGGATTTGGTTCCTTAAAGCAGCCTTTCTCAACCAGGGTGCCTAGGCACCCTACGGTGCCTTGAGGTTTCTTCAGGGGTGTCTTGGCAAAATGTCCAAAAATTGCCCAACACTTATATACAAGCCAGTGGGTGGAACAAGCCTGCCCTTTAGTTACACAAAGCCACAGGTTCTCTTTGTGCAACATTACAACCTTCTAGCCACAGTCGTCCTGACAGCCAATAACATCATCAGTTGATAAGGAGGTTGTCAGCCGCCTGCACAGCATCCTAATTTGACCCTCCCCTGCCTCTCTCTGTCAGTGCTGGGGTCACATTAGCTCAGTAATGGAGAAAGAAGGGAGGGAGAAGAGAAACACTGGAATACTAGTCAGTACCAGTGTGCAGAAGTGTATTTGCTTTGAAAGAATAAATCACCTCCAATGTTGGGTGTCCTACATGCGTGGATGTTGCTGTGTTATATAAAACTATTAGAATAGTTTTTCAAATTTTAGAATGGGGTGCCTCAAGTCTGTCCATAATTTTAAAGGGTGCCTCAGGACTGTCCATAATTTTAAAGGGTGCCTTGACTGAAAAAAGGTTGAGAAACACTGCCTTAAAGCATTCACATCCATTCAGTCCTGAGATTTATATAACCCTGTCAGACAGTACAGCAGGCTGGTGACTTGCCCTTTTTCTGCAGTTTAGCAATAAAGCTAGGCACCTATCAGTCCCCAGCATGAACTTGGTCATCACATTTGCATTTGCCACCACTGATTGGCTCCTAGTATTATCCATCCCTCTCCTGGTCTAGCTGCTGTTTTAAAGGGGAAAACAGGAGGTTGATGCCAAGTCTAATTCAAGTGCTTACACTAGCTGCATTTCAAAATACATTTAAATATTTTTTGTAATGAGTACATATTTTTTTAATCCGTCTAGAGCTCAGGTTTACTACTTTAGAGCCATATGGACTTAATGCAGAATATGACATTAGTCCATTGTTAGAGTTTTTCACAAGGACATGTACTGTGTGCTTGAATGTGGTATTATTATTTTTCATCTATTTTGTATCCCTACTATGTTTCACTTCTAATATATGTTTTTGTTGTTATTTGCACTAACATTATTTTTTATCTTGACTTACATCCGTTTCTAAAATGTGATTTTTTTATGCTAGCTTTATTGTTGTTTTTCAGCACATTTTAGCTTATTTCCAGTATGAATTAAAGTGGTTGTAAACTTCAGATATGAAATATGAACAAAGCGTATCCCTCTATAGTGTGTACTTGTCTCATCCAGAGCAAGTGTCATTCCTCTGCCATCAGCATGGGTCACTTCTGAAAAGTTTTCCTGACTCCAAGGGTTAAAGAAGTGACAGGGGAGGGAGTTCCAGCATGCAACCTGTGAGTGACAGCCTCAGCTCTGTTCCTGTGTGCTGTGCAACCCCTTTGGGTGTCACTTCCCTCCAATCAGGGCTCAGAGCTCTCCTTAATGAGCACTGCAGTGTGTAACTTTAACTCTCCATCCCCTGATTTTTTTTAAATTAAGGCAAGCTGTATAAGTTCTGCACTTTGAACACATGTAGAGAAGAAGAGAATGCAGATAAACAGGTACAACTCTAGTAGGAGGATTTGTTTCATCTCTGTGTATCACCTGAGGTCAGTCACTCAACTGGGTATATGTAAACGTTTACAACCACTTTTGTTAAAAGATAAGTTCACCTTTTAACACAAAATAATAAATGCACATTTTTTGCAGGTAAGAAATATTTATTAATTATTTTTGTTTCTGGAGCCTCTAAAGCAGTGCACCAGCGTTCAGCAGATTGCTGGTGCCATGCAGGTCTCCTACAGACCTGTCAGTGTATCTGTGTGCTCGTATATCCTGCACGTTCAAGCAAATACTTACTGACAGGAAAACTCAATGAACTACCACGGCGCTCCATAGTGCTGTGGTAGTTCATTGAGAACTACAGGCCCGCATGGCCATGTTTTTTTTTAGTTGTGACAGCTAGCAAGGGTGGGGAGAAGATCCCCCACTAGCTGTCACAACGGGGATCAGGGATGTGCAGGGGGCTGGTCCGTTCATAGCATGTTACATGCTCGACCCTGAATATGGGTATAACATGTTACGGAAGGTAAAATTCTTTAATGATGAGACTTGCTAATACATGCGGTTTGAGCAGTGTGGCTGACCCAGACTGTGTTTAAGTATATCAGTTGACTGATACATTTGTTACCCCTGGGACACTTCTCTACTTGCTACCAATGTAGGAGAGTATTATGCCACTGACACCAATATATGTGGGTACCTCACCACTTGCACCAACATATGGGGGCACTAAACCACTGACACCATTGTAAGGAGCACTTCTCCAGTAACACTAAAATCAGACTAGCAAGAGACTATGTCACCACTGACACTAATGTAAGGGGGCACTATACCACCAACCATCAATGTGAAGAGGTACTTAACTTACCCAATAACCATCAATATAACTGAGCACTACCCTGACAATTAGTGTTGCACTTTACCACAAACATAAATGGGAAATTTACCACTGACCACCAACTTAGGAGCAAACTATAGTACAGCAAATGATAAGGCACTGTACTCTAATCCAGATGGACTATATGGGGAAAAGAGTTCAAATAGTGAACACATTTTTTAAATTCAAAATATCATATTTACTTTTTGCATTCATGATTGCACTCTTGCATACTCCCCTTTCCCACAGGCAGAAATTCCAACATTTTCTCTCTTGCTGGAATCCCAGACTTCTAGGTATGTCACTAGCATGTAAGCGGCTTGCAATCCAGCTAGGTGCTTCCATAGATGGGTTAGGGTTAACCTGAGTTTTCAGAGTTACTGCTTGGTGGGCCTTTTGGGTCCAACCCACTTATCCTGGTGTTATAAAAGGGACAGTGGTCCAGAGCACAGGGGTCCAGAGCACTTTGGCCTGGAAGAGAATGGTGTTATACCTTTCTGTCATCTTGGAACCCGTCATAATGTAGGAAGCCACTGGAGCTTAGGGTTCACCCCAAAGACATCCGCTGCTGGACTCTGCCCATACCAATAAACTTAATACTGCGGGACTCTACCTTTTGCAGGTATGCTGGGACAGCACACAAGCCTGAGTTAGGGTTTAGGGATGTAGGATAAAGGACTGTTCTTACATGTTGGACTTGGTAATGTTTTGGCATTTTTCTAAGTAAAGCGTTTTAGAAACTTTGCTTTCTGCCTGCTCTGAAGTTCTTCAAGGCGTGCAATGCAAGAAACAGGCGCATTTTCCATTTAGTTTACAGCTTTGGGTTATTAGGCACATTGGGGTATTAAGACAGCACTTAAAGAGGAGCTCCAGTCATTTTTGTGATTATTAAAAGTCAGCAGCTCCAAAAAACTGTAGCTGCTGACTTTCAATAAACACACACTCATCTGTCCCAGGATCCAGTGATGTTCTCACCTGAGCCATCCCTTCTCTCCCTGGTGTTGGCATCTCATTGATGAAAAGAGGTACAGAGTAAAGGTACCCCGTGTGTAGAGTGATCCTGTTACAGGTGCTTAGCATAGCCTAGTAGAACCCACGAGGGGGCAATCCTTTTTTTATGACCCAGACTTGGCGCCTATCGAGTTAATGGGAAACATGGAGGAACATTCCACCTGCCCCACCTCTCTGCTACAAGCGTGTCGTGTCCCCAGCTGTGCATGGTGGTTCCTCCTGCGAGCCCCTGCTGTGTCCTGCAGTGATGTAATGGCCAGCGGAAGGAACCACAGTACATGGAGAGGACACATCATCCGTGTGCTGATTTCCAGTAGCAACCATAGCTCTAAAATGAAGCTCCCATTTGCCAGAAAGATATGAGTAATCCTATTTATCCTGCTTTTGTCTGAGCTTCAGCTCCGCAGTGACAGCGTCCCAAAATGTCACCCTTTACAAAAATTCTTCTCAGTTCTCTCAAATAATGTAATATTTAATAAGCAGATTCAGTGTTGTCTTCCCAGCATTTAGATTAGATAATAAAAATTCTAGATAGGTGGCGTTTATTATGGAAATTTCCCAGCAGAACAAATAAACTGCAACAAAACTGAACAAACAAAGTTTAGTATATGGATTTAAATGATGCTTTGATATAGCCTGAATACCTGTGCACACTGAAAGATTTGTAGCATGAGTTTTGGTGCCTGAAGTAAGTTTATAAAATGACTCATTCAGGGTCACACAGGGACATTCGGTGGAACATTAGAGACCCTGGGCTGGTAACAAGCTCGATGTCATTAACCCAGTGAGAAAATCTACTACCAGCATGAGTCACTAGCTATAAAAATGACCGAATTTTGTTTGTATCAGTTCTAGAGAAGAACACTTTAGCTATGACATTCTATCTTCAGATCTATTATGGGAAAGAAATATAATGTGTAAACCAGTTATGGTCCTTACTTTTATATGCCATTTTATTATCTACTACAGATTTAAAGCACACCTATCAGTGACTCTACAAGTCTGCACAAATGCATTCCTGATGTCACAATACAGAGAGACAGTATAAAATACATGCTGATCCTTTAGGCTAGGTTCACATATATGCATGTAATTTGCAAACATCCCCATACCCACAAGTACCCAAGGGCAAACCACACTGCTATTTAGCAGATGCATGGGTCTGCCATTAATTCTTAATGGCACCCCCATGCATCTGACAATGCAGTGGGTTTTCCAGTGCTGAAAAAAGCATGGTGCAAAAGCACCATGCGATCGCCATGCAATTTTTAGAAAGGTGCAAGGACCTGTGTTTCCTACATGTACAGCAGCCCATTTAAATGAATGGGCTGCTGTGGTCATGCAAACGTGATCTGCACCATTCGCATAGGTGTGAACCTACAGTAGCCTTAAAGTGGTTGTAAATCCTCACATATACCACAGTGAAGCGACTGAGCTCAGGTGACACACAGAGATGAAACAAATGCTCCTACATACGTTGTACTTTTCTATCTGTAGTCTTCTCTTCTCTACATCCATTCAAAGTGTTGATTTTCCTGCAGTGATCGATGCTTTCGGGGTTGTGGCCATCATGGTGATGTATTGCATGCAGCACAGTTGCTAAATGGTTAGCACTTCTGCCTGGCAGTACTAGGGTTGTTGGTTTGAATCCCAACCATGGCACCACCTGCCTGGAGTTTGCATGTTCTCCCTGTGCCTGTGTGGGTTTCCTCCGGGTACTCCGGTTTCCTCCCACACTCCAAAGACATGCTGGTAGGTGAATTGGATCCTGTCTAAATTGTCCCTAGTATGTGTATGTATGAATGTGAGTTAGGGACCTTAGATTGTACACCCCTTGAGGGTTAGGGACTGTTGTGAATGTACAATATATATGTAAAGCGCTGCGTAAATTGACAGCGCTATATAAGTACCTGAAATAAATAAAATATCTGGTGGTCATGCCCAAGACTGTTTCGTTTTTGGTCTCTTGTGTTTGGCATCCTTTTCACATTGTTCTATCTCTCCATACGCCAGGATGCTCGGTATGCTTTGCTTCATTGTCCCATATTGGGCATCTTGGTTCATCAGCAGAAGTTGGCTTCCTATTTGTTTTTGTCGGCCACTAGAACAATTGTTCAGGCCTGGAAGAGCCCGTTTGTCCCTCTTCAGGGGGTGCAGGACCAAATGACCACTATGATGCTCAATGAACAGATGTCAAGTATCTGCAACGACTCCCAACGGAGATTCTTGAAAATATGGGAGCCGTGATTGCAATATGCCTTTCCCACGCTCCCCCTGGCTAGTCTGGGGATGTGATGTTGTTTGGTATTGGCGTTCTTGGACCCCTGCTCTTAGTTTTGGTATCTTTTTTCTTTTCAAATTCGCATTCCTTTTCTTTTTTTTTTTGTTTGTTCTTGGTGTGGCAGTGGATAGCTGCCTTTAGTTTGAATTACTATCGGTGTTATACTAATGTTTTGTCATTTAAGTGCCATTGATAGCCCCTGCGTGGGCGCACCTTTTCTTTTGCTCTGTTGCTGTTAGAGCACTGTTTTTTCTAATTTTTTTATGTGAATTGATAGCCCCTGCGTGGGCGTGATTTGTTGTTCCTGTGTTAAACTGTTAAAAATTAATAAAAACCATTGAAATACAAAGTGTTGAATTTATAAAGCTTGTCTGAGAGTTCAGAAAAAAAGGGTTGGAATGCAGCAGAAAGAAATTACACTGCTTTGGATTGAGGCAAATACACACTATAGAGGGATATACTTTGTTTGTATTTCATGTCTGAGGTTTAAAACCACTTTAAATGAAAATGCAGTCCTTCAGCTCCAGTATGTATATGCACCTTTGCTGAGAGGTACAATCTAGGAAACTAAATTTGATCATACACTAGCAGAATTTCACTTGAATATTTGTACAGAAATTCAGAAAAATTATTTGCCAAAGTATTAAATTTTGCCATCAAGTCAACTAATTTTGTATGAAAGTTCTTAGAATTTTGTCCTTGAGTACAATCCTAGATGTAATAAATGGAATTCCACTGAATGGAATCTCAGACGTATTAAACAGGTTTCTTTTGTGCCTAGTACGTGCACATTACAATATGTATGATACTAACCATATTTACATTTAGAACTTTGCCTGTCCAAGAAACATTTTCCACCCTGCTCCTTTGAGTTTTCTCATCACTACATTGAGAAACAATAATTGATTGGCCCCACTAACCTTTGGAAAAATGATTGAATGTTCCGTAAATTAAGTTTTTAAAATTAAATTCTACTGGTATTTCATATGAAAATGAATTTCATCAGCCTATGGCAGGAGAAAGCTTTCCCCTCCTCCGATGATATCTTAGAGCAGGGATTTTCCTTTTTAGGATTATAAACCCCTAGAAGATTGCTCAATGTGTCCCAGTATTCCCTTTTTGACAACATTATCATCACCTGTTCTGTTAGATACAAGTATGACTTTGGAACATATCCATAGCTTGTTTTACTTTATATGGATAACAACAGTGCAGCTAAAACAATGGGATTTTATCATATTCATTTAAATAAAAATGGCAAATTACAAATACACATGCTAGTTACATCTAGTCAGATTTTTTCTTTTTAATGGATAAGTTCATCTTTTGTAACATGTTACATGTTACACTCATATTCAGGGTGTAGCATGTTATGAATGGATCAGCCCCCTCCATCCCCGATCCCTGTTTGGACAGCTAGTGGGGAATCTTCTCCTCCCTGCTAGCTGTCACAATTTTAAAAAAAACACATCTGTGCAGGGCTCTGCCCACGCAGCTGCTTCACTTATTCACAGTATTTTGTGGATGGGAAAACTATACGTTCCGACAGCCTTTGAAGCTGCATCATGGTAGTTCATTGAGCCTCACAATAGAACAATGGGATGCAGCCGCATGGCAGAGAACAATGATCAACCCCCACACCAATATTAGAACATTTCACCCTGTACCCCTAACAGGCACAGGGTGACTTACACATAATGGGGAGCTGGGGAGCTGGGGAGCTGACACAGGGGTCTCCCCTCCCCTCAAAAGGGGGCTGTGTTCCATGGGCCTCCCACCCAAAGTCACTCCCGTCACAGTGGTACAGCTAGGAGCTGTTGGTTAGCACTCCAACAGAGACTGTGTTGATTCAAAAAGGAGAAGTTGTGAATAGTTCAGGAAGGTCTTGATATCGGTTCCCTTGGGCATCCTATACCCCCCTTACCCTATCCAAGTTCTAGTCCCCTCAATAAATAACAAAAACCAATGGCCTGATTTCTGTCAACGAACAAAAGTTTTTGTGGGTAAAGTGCTAAATGAATGGCTGTGTGAGACTATAGGGGGACCCAATTCAACAGTGACCCCTAAGAGGCTAGTGCTACATACACTAAATCTTTCATCCAACCTATTAATTATTGTTTAGTTAATTGGAAAAAATGCTTTTGGGCTTAACCGGTAATGTTTTGTATGCCAGTTCTTCATGGCTTGCAGAACTTGGGGCATGGCAGGGATGTGTCCTTTGACTACATATTTTGTGCTAAAAGAGGTACCTCTTTCTCATTTCAGATAGTCTAGAACAGTGGTCTCCAAACTGCAGCCCCATAGGCCAGATGCAGCCCTTTGCTTGTCCTTATCTGGCTCTTGGGGCACTATTCCTCCTACTGACACCAATGTTAGGGGGCTATGACTCCCACTGATACAAGGCACTATTCTCCCCATTGACACCAATCGTGGGGCAGTTGTCCTCCCATCAACACCAATAATGGGGCAGTTATTCTTTCTTCTACCGACTACAAATGCTATATAATATTTATTACTCCCATTGACCACCAAGCCTGAGGCATTGTTTACTCCCACTGATGCTGGGACATATTCTACTCCCACTGGCCATATTCCAGTCCCCCAAAGTCTGAAGGACAATAGACTGATCCTTTGCTTGTAAGGTTTGGAGAATGTCTCTTCCTTCTCCTTTCCCAATGATCATTTATTGGAAATTTCTAATAGGTCACAAAATGAGACCTAGCAGCAAAAAGGTTGACTAGTGTGAGATGTCTGCACACAGCCAAGAATATAAAGAATATTGTTCAGGCACCCGGATTTACATAATTGTGTCCATGGGCGGACTGACAACTCATGGGGCCCCCGGGCAATAGGGGATCATGGGGCCCCTGTGTCCTTGCCCACACTCAACCCACACCCAAAAAAGCCTATGAAAGGTACCAGGGACATCTCATGGGGCCCCCTACTGACCCCGGGCCCTCGGGCAGTGCCTGAGTTCTCCAATGGTCAGTCCGCCCCTGATTGTGTCATCTCTAGGCCATCATCTCAGTGCTGAAAGTAAATCTGGACTTTGATAGATGCCTGAACAAAGGCGCTTGCCTTTGGAGGAGAAACTTTATGGTGTTGTCAAGGGAGCTCTGTGATTTCTTTGATCGGTAATAAATATCAATGTTTCACATACATTTTTCACAGCAGGAACGTTATCTGAATGCACTAGGCCTGTGTGAAAAATCATGGGTTAGGCCCCCTTCCTAAACACTCAAGTCTACGCCACTTTACACTAAGAGCACATACACACTAGGTGTTTAGCAGCATCCAGCATGTATGTGGCAAAAGAGGCCAAACCTTCACTAAGCAAACACAAGGTGACTAAGGACTCCTTTACTTGTGCGAGCCTTTGTACCAGGCGTGAAAGCAAAGCACCAAAGGAAAATAGACACAGCACCTTAGATACCGCGCACAGTTTCCTCCAAAGTGTCCCAAGGAGTGCACTGTGTCCATATTCCCATTGCACGGGTTCCTGGAATGGGCCCTAAAGTTCTAGGTACTGTAGCAACCATTAGCTTGAAACTGGAACATGCACGACACAGTGTGAATATTTGCCAGCACACCACAGATCTTCAGGATGAGTCTGAACTTTTTGAAGAAGAAGAAGGATCACATCACAAACAAAAAAGTACAATGTTTCGGAGCCGTGCAGGACCCTCTCATCAGAGGTCCATGCCCTGAAGAAGGGGTTTTTCATGGCCCCAAAATGTTGCACATTTTTCTTAGTGATGTGATTCTTCTTTCACCAAAAAAAACATTCGGACTTATCCTCTTTACACTGTAAGGAGTGCACTGTGCCGCTCAACCTCAGCCACAACAGTACAGCCACCCGCACATTCAGCTTCATTGGGATTCAGCATCTCCCCACTGCTTACACTTTCCAAGCCTTTTACTTGTGGTTTGGCTATATCAGACACCAATCATAGATCCACGCATACAGAGATCTCCTTTGAACTGCAACCACAAGTGACTAGCTTGACTGCAGCTCAAAGGACAGTGTATCAGCAAGCCAATTCCTGAATCCAATCACCAATATGTGAGTGAGAGCAAAGTAGGTCCCACCCTCTTGGGGCCCATGGGCAAGGCATGCACTGCACACATTAGGGATAGGCCCCTGCCTTACAGGTCCACTTTAACCATTTAAAAATATGGAGGACAGAAGAAACAGCAAGCTTACAACTTTGATGTCATTGCTGGGATTTTTGTTTGCAATACTGACATAATAAATATTACAATGATACTCTATGTACATATAGCTGCATTATTTGCACATCACTGCTGTTTATAGGAGAAACGATACGACTGTTTCAAGCTGTTGTCTTTAGCTGTAATTAGTGACAATCATGGCCTTAAGGCTTTTAAACAGAGATGATAGAGAACAGTAATAGGCTTTTAACCTGAAAAGTTGTTTTTGGTTATTTTGCATTTAAACAACAAAACTATTTTACTTTCAAAGAAACTTGAATTTGTTTTCTGTGCAAAAAAAAAGAATATGTATTTGTGTTCTTCCAGTCTAGATTTACACAGCTCTGCTACACAGCATAGCCCTCTCTGTCATGGTAGGAGAACTTATTTTTGTCTGCTGCAGTTAAGTAACACTTACAAGTCTTGTCTCTCTCCTATCCTGTAACTGGACAGTGGAAGTAGAAGCAGTAGGTTGATTAACCTATCTCTCTGTCACTCCGCTTTCTCTTCTTATTGGAATATCCCTTGTTAACACTACAGCATAACTGATTATCTACTTGTGTTGCTTCTCCCTCTCTAAGTCTGAGCTCTGCTGTACAAGGGCTGCAAGAGGTTCATACCAAATCAAATTCAAGTACCTAGACAGCTTGCATTTAAAAAAAAAAAAAGATAATGATGAATTTGACCTCCGGAAGATGTACCTCCGGAACAGGCCATTGTTTGCGCTGCAGTGCTGCATTACTTTATCTGACAATTGCACAGTCATGCAATGCTGTACATGAATTAAATTAATTTTTTGCCCCACATTTTTTTCTTTTGGTGGAATTTGATCACCTCTGCATTTTTTATTTTTTGTGCTATAGACGAAAAAAAGGGCGACAATTTTGTAAAAAAAAACATGTTTGACTTTTTGCTATAAAATATATCCAATAAAAAATGTAAAAAACAAAATTTTTTCATAAATTTAGGCCAAAATGTATTCTGCTACATGTAAAAAAATTTCAAATAAATGTATGTTAATTGGTTTACATGAAAGGTATAGCGTCTAAAAATGGCAGTATATATGCTAGAATTTTTATTTATTTTTTATACTAGTAATGGTGGGAATCAGCGACTTATAGCGGGACTGTGGGAATGTTGGACTTTGGCGGGCATTCTGGCACTAACTGGCACTGGCTGGCAACTGACTAATAGCCACTGATTTCTCAAGTGACACTAATACAGTGATCAGTGCTAATAAAAAGCACTGACACTGTACTAATGACAGGGTTAACATCTGGGGCAATCAAAGGGTTAACTGCCTCTTTGTGCTTACTGTGTGGTGTTTTACTAGGGAATGTGCTGCTTTCTATCTCTTTGCTTTGCAGAGAGATAGAAAGCAGCACGTCCCTGCAGAGAGGTTAGAGATCTGTGTTGTTTAATCATAGATCTCTGCCCTGTCAGTTTCTCCACCGATCACCAAGTTCCGGCTATGAATTGCTGGCCGGGACCGGGTGCTTGACATCTTCAGCAGCTAATGACACCGCGGGTAGGTCAGTGCGTGCGTGCGCATACCCCTTACCCAGAAATGCAAAATTATACATGATTTTGCACAGTGAGACCGCCCTGTACCAGAACATCTGCTATCTTGGGGAGGTCGTTAAATGGTTAATGAATACATCACTGCATTAATATGTGTCTTCTATGTCTGCTTGGAGTTCAGGTTTAGTACAATGTGAAAAGGATATTGCGTGGTCAACTGTAGGTTAGGGTTCTGAGGATAGAATACCTTTTTTTGCCTTGATGGGCGTGTGTTTTTGAACCTATCTGTGTAACTATGAATATCATTGATTTAGCTAAAAATAGAAGGTCCTGGCATTGAAGCAAAAACTAGCTTGAATAACTTTATATGGAAGGAAACGAAAGGGATTTTCATCCACTTGTCTAATTAAAAAGCAAACTTTGATACTCATGCAAGAGAGAGCTTTCATGGTTATCTGTCCCACAGAAGGACATGGTGATATACATATATATATATATACATTTTTTTTTTGTTCTCTAACACTGATCTCTTTCATCTGACTTAGCTATGTACGGAACAGTAATATAATGTGAATCAGCTAAAAGTCCATGATGCTGGACAGGTCGTATGCAGGACTGTAATCAAGTCTGCAGAAAAAGGGCAAAACAAGGAGCTAAGGACAATGTTCCATTTTTATCTGGTGGATGCCAGATGGACATGAAATATTTCACAGTAGCAGAAACATACCAAATGCTTTGCTCCTAATTAACGGATATTGTAAGTCTCTGTCATTCTGTTCAGCAGGGAATATCGTGCAATAATTTGCTTGTGTATCTGGCAGCAGAGGTATTTTATATGTTTGTTGTTGTTTTAATGAGTTAGTTTCGTCAACGTGTATTAAGTAATTTTCACTCAAGCTTCAAACAAAGCGCAGCCAGACATATTCAATTCTACAATCCAAAAGCAATGTGCATATTACAATTATTGTGTTCAGATCAGACAGAGACAATTTTATGACATTAATCGGAAAATAAACTCAATCTAAACCTACAAGGATGAGTAAAGGGACTCAACGCCTGTGTGGTCAACATTACTCATTGAAGCTGAAGCTGACCTGTGCACATTGCTAAAAGTGCCTACAATGGGCACATGAGCCAAAGACAATGGAAGAAAGTAGCTTAGTCTGATGAATCACATTTTCTTGTACATCATGTAGATGGTCGGGTGCGTGTAGATCACTTACCTGGGGAAGAGATGGCACCAGGATGCAATATGGGAAGAAGGCAGACCAGCAGTGTGATGCTTTGGACAAGGTTCTGCTTGGAAACCTTGGGTTCTGCCATTCATTTGTATGTTTCTTGGCACCCCTTCATGGAAATGGTATTTCCTGATGGTTCAAGAATGGTTTGAGGAACACAACAGTGAGTTTGAGGTACTGACTTGGACTCCAAACTCTCCAGATCTCAGTCCAATCGAGCATCTGTGTGATGTGCTGGAAAAACAATTCTAGACCATGGAGGCCCAACTTCAAAACTTACAGGAATTAAAGGATCTTCTACTGGCAGTTTTGTGCTGGATACCACAGGATATCTTCAATGGTCTAGTGGAGTCCATGCCTCAATGAGTCAGGGCTGTTTTGGCAGCAAAAGGGGGACCTACTCAATATTAGGTGGTCGGTCTTAAAGTTATGGCTGATTGGTGTATATTACCAGCAGTAAGACAGAATCCACCTTTTATCACTTAATAGTGGACATATCTATACTCAAATAGTATGACCTAACCATTTCCCTATTTCAGTAAATATCATATATCCATGAAAGAATCTGTGCAATCACTCTATCATAAAATTTAACAAAAATACTGATGTAATATGTTTGATGCCAATGCTTTGCTTCTCTAGAAGTGTATTGGATTTCACATCACTGAGACTAAAGAAGCTATTTTTGAATAGAATTATTTTCCTTTGCTGGAGAGTGTATGCAATTTATTAAATGACTCTGAAGTCCTCTTGTGCAAGCTAATATGACGGTGCAACCAGCAGGATATACTTTTGTAATATTGATCCTTTAAATGAACTGGAAGCTTTATGTATTTTGAAAGTCAAAGTAGACTCCAGTTGAAACAAACAATCAAACCAATACTACAATTAATAATTTACCTTCAAAATTTGGGGTTTTTTTCCCCACGCATAACAGGTTGTTTCTACCTGTTCTGATCTCTCATGGGACTTAACAATCCCCCTTTGCATGATTTTTGTCTCATCCTGGATTTCTGAGCTCTGTGCTCGAGGCTCTTGCCTTCTTTCACTGAAAGCATTTGAAGAATATGATTCAGCCCAGGGCACACATATAAGAAAAACAAAGCAGAAATTAATATTTTAGCAAAGGCATAGCTATCCTGTAAATTAATTCACCATGCAAGGCTTGTGACGTTGCTTCAGACACACGTTGAGATTCACTTACTATCTCAGCCAGTAGCATATCAGACATTTGGCAACAAATGAGGATGGCTTATAAATTATCTACACATATACTACATATACTCAACATGCCACCTCTGCTGTGAGCAAGGAACTTACTAGACTTGGGCTCCAATACCGAGATTGGCATAATTCAAAAACTATACTGGTATCGTCTTTAGCAAGGCGACATGCAAGCATGGTCGGGATTTTGAGTCTTCTCAGCTTGTACCCATCAGCATGAGCCACTCCCAAGTTCCTAGTGGTTGAGTTAGACCCACATTAGCCGTGAGATCTGCATATCTGATGTTTTCCCAGCAAATCTTTTTTTTTTAATCTTCTCTTTTGAGGGAAAATAAAATGGCGTATGTGTCTGTGAAGTACATCGGCCTGCACTGATTATGCTGATATGTTACAGCACTACTATTCAGGCACAAACCTTTAGCTTCCTTTTTCTGCACCTGGAGAGGCCCATGTTTCCACTGGTTCCTTGCTATGATGAGTGGCCTTACTGGCCAATATAAAAATGTAGGAGGTGTTAAGAGTCAATGCTAGCATTTCATGCATTCAGCTAGTATCCCATGTCTCCCAAAGCCTTCAGTACCCTAATAGTACTTTAATATACACTAAACTTGTATGAGATAAATGTAGGCTGTGACAATCCCTCTGAAAATGATAGGTCAACTGCCTCTATGCAGCAATCTCCTGTAGGAAAATTAAAGTGATTGTAAACCTAAAAATATTTTTTATTTAAAATAATAAACAAGTCTATACTTACCTGCTCTGTACAATGGTTTTGCACAAAGCAGCAAGATCCTCCTCTTCTCGGGTCCCCCGCTGGTGCTCCTGGCTCCCCCCCCCCCCACCCACCCATAGCAATCCACACCTGAGCCTGCTCTCTGTGTCCATAGACACACAAAGCATGGACCATCCCCGTCCCCGCTCTGGCTCCTCCTTGTGATTTACAGCAGCGGGAATCAATGACGGGAGGAGGGAGAGAGTATGGGGGGGAGGCTGGGTTGGAATGCAGACATTTGAATAGTGAAGGCCTTTTATGGAAATGGGCCCAGTTTGCTTCCCAGATTGTTCCTATTATAAACTAGGACTGAGCATTTATGTACCCCCAGTGCAATTACACACTTTGTGTTGTCTTCTAAAATATGTAAGAATCAGAAACAAGTAGTTTTTATTATCATAACATCTATCTAATACTGTTCTTTAGTACTGCTTGATTTCCACTGCTTTGTGAATTATTATCTACTTGCTAACAATCCAGCTTTGTTCACCCTGCAGGCCTGAAAGTAATTTTCCTGCAGGGATTGCACAGTGCTGGCCTACAGAAACATTCCACTAGACAATGCATGGCTTCCTTTTATCTTCTCATATTCTCCGCAACAATTTCCCTTTCAGTAAATTCACACAGAGCAGAGAAATACTGTATTTAGTTAATGAAAAGCAAAATTGTTGCGAAGTAAAACAAATTGATGATTCCACTGGAAAATTACTGGGACCACATACAGAAGGTGGGGCCATTAGTGTTTCAGGACTTCTGAACTCTTTCCTGTGATTAGCCAAGGATTATCCAAAGTATTACTAAACCCACAGCAGTAAAATCAGTCTATATATGCAGTAAAGCATGCTTGTTATACTCACTATGGAACCTAAGAGGTTAATCTTCTGCATTGTGTAAAAAGGCTGTTTTATCCTGACTTCTCTGATCCTCCCCTTCTTCCAGTGCCCCCCTCTTATCTCCTGATAAGACATATCATGTGAAGTCACTCTGCACATGCTCAGTTTGGTGTGTATTGCTAGAGAGGTTTATTTTTGCTTGGGAAAGTACGTGTGATCAGCACAGGGCCAATCAGCACTGTCCAGACAGAGGTCAGGGATTCTGCATCCTCCTAGAGTAAAATGAAAACTCTACCTATAAGCGTTAACCAGTGCTCAGCTGGACACTGATAGAAGTCACAAGATTGCTCTAACTGCTGATGAGAAAGGGTATTTAGCAGTTTATCTTTACTAAAATATTTCCATTTCCATGTTCTATGGACTGTGGGAGACCAGATAGAGTGAAAGCAGGGTCTTGGGTTTAGTAACACTTTAATTTTACACAGATGCACACATTCTCCCATGTTTTTTTACACATAAAGTGTTTATTTGCCAATGGTTGAGGGGTTTACATGCATTCTATTTGAAATATCTATTCTGATTTTCTGGACTATTGTAAAGTCTTGAATGCTTGTGGAAATATTTGTTCTTGGAAATGTCCCAGTTTTACTGTAATAGTGATTTCTACCAAAGAGATTTTTTTTATTTGCAGCTTGAACATGTACTGTATACTTAAGAAAGGTTAATCTGGGCTATTGGTTTAGTCCTCTAATTCAACTATATTTATTCTAGGTATTCTAACGTAATTGTTAGCAATCTCATTGTGGCTTTAAAAGATAAGTTCACCTTTTAGAAAAAAATAATAAATGCACATTTTTTTGCAGGTACAAAAATGTGCATTTATTCTTTTTGTCTGCAGGAGCCTGTAAACCACTGCACCAGCGATCAGCAGATTGCTAGTGCCATGCAGTTTCCTTGCAGATCTGTTAGTATATCTGCTTGCCTGTATGGGATATATATGAGCAAGCAGATATACTGACAGGAAGAAAGAATTAACTACCACGGCGCTTCATAGCACCGTGATAGTTCATTGAGGACTACAAGCTGACAGCAACTAAGGCTGTCAGGACTTGTAGTTGCTCATTCAAAGATGACTGGGAATGAGTGACGTGGCCATGTGGACAGAGCCCCACACGGCCACAGTTTTTTAAAAATTTGACAGCTAGCGAGGGGAGAGAAGATCCCTCGCTAGCTGTCAAAGCGGGGAGCAGGGGCTGGTCTGATCGTAATATGTTACACCCTGAATGTGGGTGTAACATGTAACATGTTACAAAAGGTGAACTTATCCTTTAAGCAGTAAACTAATATTTTAAAGTTAGACACAAAAATAAGGAAATCACGCAAATATGCCCAAATATCAAAAGAATAAAAAAAAAAACAAATGCCAAAATAACAGTGAACAGTGAAAGATTGTGTAATAATAAACTAATTCATAAACACATCATTAATTAGTGATCAAATTCATAATATAATTATATAATATCATATATTATTCAATGCATAAAAGAATGTAATAACCCAATACACTCTGTTTCCTCTTCTATCAAATTGTATTGTAACTGTAATGTCTACCTTCATTTTCTAAAGCGCTGTGCAAAATGTTGGCACTACATAAATCCTGTATAATAGTAGTAATAATAATAATAATACATGCATACATTACAATAGCAGAGTCTTCTGCTGACGTCATTGTGTGCCGGAAGTGACCACTGCATTTTCTTGATGAATAAAGGTATTAGATGATGTTTTCCAATATGTGGATTGTTTGTATGCTTGCTTTTTCATGAGCTTTTCAATATGTAGAGCGTTTGTATGCTTGCTTTTTCATGAGCTTATGCTGTTGGAGACCGAAGGTGACTGTTTGGGAAACAATGTTTGGTGATGGCCCTGGCAACCTAGCCTTTTTACAACATCTCTGTTGGTTGTCTGTTATTATTATTATTATTATTATTATTATTATAATGCAGGATTTATACAGCGCCAACAGTTCACGCAGCACTTTACAACATAAGGGCAGACAGTACAATTACAATACAAATTAATACAGGAGGGATCAGAGAGACCTGCTCATTATTTTCAAGAACGTAGTCCCAGCAGTCCCATATTTGTCTATTGGGATGCAGCAGCTGCACGGACACAGCCCCTGCTCCCAATGTGACATCTGTTATATTTAAAGCCGTGTAGACTGAAATGCACCAACTGACTGTAGCTGTAACTTTTACTCTGTGTTTTTTGGAATAAAAGCAAGATTTTACAGCAACGTCGGTTGTGCAGATCACTTTTGAGGACTCTATTGATGGAGGTCTGTATAGGTAGTGGCACCAAACTCCTTATTCACAATGTGACATCTGTGCAGGTGCACAGTCATGCACTCCCACCTGCATGGATATCCCATTGGGAGCAGAGGCTGTGTCTGTGCAATCACTGCATCCCAATAGACAACAATGGGACTGCCAGCATGAGGATGCACACAACAGATGTGCATACCTGTATTCACCAACCCTGCATAGGGTACAGATGTAATCATCCCCTTGGAAATGGGGCCTAAACCATGTTCTTTAAAAACACCCACTCTTCTGTTTTAAATACTGATATAGGCAATGACATGCCTCCTGAAACTCAGTCTGTGTAACTTGACAGAATCCACAGACATCGAAACTCATTTTAAGACACATAAGCAGAATCCATTGTAGTTTTACTTTGGATAAGGATGTTTTTCCAATGTATTGACGTGTAAGAAGATGATGACTATCCTGAGCTCTGTCTCTTCAGGAAAACTAACTGTAGAGCATTAGGAAGCAGGTAGTGTCTACCTGAGGATTGTACCAACAGCAAGTGGAAGGTGGGAGCATACCAAAAAATGGCAACCGTCCCAAACTATAACCTGCCTTAGCAGCAAGGTGCACATGGAAGGGCAATGCACATCACAAACAAACAAACAAACAAAGGATTTCCCAGAACACTTACCAGCCAGCCTGAAAATCAACCACATTGGTCCCTCTGTTTTTAATGCAAACTGTTAGACAGGACCAATTTGGTTGTTTTGCAGGCTGGCTGGTAAATGTGCTAGGAAATCCTTTGTTTGTTTGTTTGTTTGTTTGTGATGTGCATTGCCCTTCCATGTGCACCTTTATGCTAAGGCTAGTTATAGGTTGGGACAGTTGCCATTTTTCGGAGCATATCAATGCACAAATAAGCCAAGAATAATAGACAGGCTATTCAGGTAGCATCCCATTTTTCACTCCGGCCACCAATTTACTAATTATGATACAGTGGAACCCAGTCACCAATTACGATGTGCTGGAAACTGGTTGGTAAAAATAATGCACTACAAAGTAACTACTAACTATGATGCAATGGAAACTGAACAATAACTATGACTGGCCAGTAATTATAGCACACTGGAAATCAATTAATGCATATGGTGTACTGGAAACCAGTCACTAGCACTCATGCACTGAAAAACAATTATTAATTATAATCCACTAGAAAAAATTCAATAACTATGATGCACTGGAAACCAGTCACCCACCATGATGCACCAGAGACTGGACAGTAATTATACAACACTGGAAACCAGTCACTAAATATGGTCAACTGGAAACCAGCCACTAATCTTGATGCACTAGAAACAAGACAATAAATATGATGCACTCTAAACCAATCACTAAATAATCTATGATTATTGCAGACTGTGAAGAGAAGTTACAGCAAAGGTATGAGTTACATGCAGCTATTCATTCTGAACATATCTCTCGCTTCACTTTCACAAAATCAAGGGTCATGCTAAGCCCTGGAAAAAAAAACCTTTTTCTGCTACCCCTGGAGCTAAACAGTCCCTTCTTCACTTGAAAGTGATAGATGAGATAAGCACATTGGCTCCAAGCCATCGGGGGGGGGGGCTCTTTCAGGTAGTCCAGTCACGAAAGTTGTTCACTGAATGCCTTACTTCCTCCCAGGGAGTAGACTCATGATTTCCAAGTCAAGCTCTGAACAGTGGTTTGTCCCTTGACTTTCTGGAAGTCTCTTTGAGTGACAGCCACTTGCAACAGGTTCCTGGGCACACCTGGTTTCTGTCTTCAGCAGTGGAATTCCAAATCCACTTGGAGGGTGATCTCCAGCAGTAGGGTATCATTCCTGCATCCGCTCTATTTAGATAGAAACAGACACCCCCAAAACGGCTGTTCCTAGTGGTCTCCTTAAAGCTGACTACCACATTTCTGTATTATTGAATGTTCAACTAATGATCTTATTTAAAGTGCTTGTAAATGCTCAAGTTTTATTACCTTTATTAGCTTTCTGTGTGCAGCAGCCCCCCCCAGCCCCTCCTAATACTTACCTGAACCCCCTCTTGATCCAGTGATGTGCATGAGAACATCTGCTGTCCCGGGTCTTTTACTCTGCATTGGCCGCATTCGCTCCCGCTACTAACAATCACAGCCATTGAGCCAATGAGGAGAGAGTGGTGGGCGGGGCCAAGCTACATCTATGTGGGAATGGACACACATAGCAGCAGGTCGGGGGCACCATAGCAAGCTGCTTGCTGTGGAGGCACTTGACAGGAGGGAGAGTCCAGAAGCGCCGGGACCCGAGAAGAAGAGGATTGGGGCTGCCCTGTGCAACACCACTGCGCAGAACAGGTAAGTAATTAAAAAACAAAATACAAACCTTTAATATCACTTTAGGATGGCTGCTGCATTTGTACACAAACAACTGTTCAACTGAACTGTCAATTCCACAGAAGAATAATTAAGCAACCGTAGCCCTAGCTATACTTCCATGGTGTTTACATATCCCTATGCACTGTTGGCATTACACTGACACTCATAGTCACATGAACAGTAATAGGCGACTTCTACTCATCCCTCCTGTGAATAGAAAAACATTGCAATTGACAGTTGTTGCATTACTTGAGAATAGAAATGAATGGCAGATTGTTACTCTAAATTACAAGCTAAGTAGTCAGTATATTCAGCCAGTCATGCCGACCAAAGAAAAAATGTGACCTATCTACATTTGTTACCTAGCAAAGGTATAACAATTTATGAAAAAACACTTTTCTAAACGCAGTATGACTTTAGACATGGAGATGACTGCGTATTGCCAAAACTAGTCGTATACAGTATATCACCAGCTGTACATAGTTGCATGGGCTAATCATTATAATAACTCACCGATGTATTAGATTGCTAAGTTAAGTGGTTGGGTTTATCACTCAGTGTTTATTCAATACGCAAGCAATGAGAAAATGTATCACAGCAGTCATTTTTAATGGCTTCAAACAAATAACTGGAGGCAGTTAGAGTTAATCAATCCACTATCTTGGTTAGAATAAAATAAATACATAAAAAAAACCTTCCACTCCTTGGAGCCAAGTGACCTTTAAGAGTCTCCTTCAATGACATTAGTCAGGCAATTTACAATAGGCGCACCTTGCCTGTGTGTAACTGAAGAGCTATTGCCCTGTCTAATGAATGTAATTCATCACACAGGTACAGCTTTGCACAAAGCTAATACCATGACAGGTAAACAAGCCAATCACAGGTACAAAGCGAATTATCTAAAGTGCACAGAAAACATTGTGAAAGCAGTTTCAAAGTCTCGCTCATACATTAGACAGATTATCACCAAATAGCTTAGAGTACACCTGTCGTTTGGAGAAAACTGGAAGCTGATAAGGTGTACAGTTGTAAGGGTAAGCACTGCTATTGTTCATTTTAAAAGCTGAACTCCAGTCAGCCTTGCAGACCACCCACAATGTACTGCTGATGGGCGGCTCGTAAAGGTAAAGTGACGTATCAGTACATCGCTGGTTTCTTCCAATAGGAACAGGACGTGTGTGCGTGCCTCCACCCTCCGACTTCCACTCTGTAAAAGTTTGTCAGCAGGTCTCGGCCAATCATTCATGGCTGAGACCTGCTGACTGGTTGTGTCCAATCACAGCCTAGAGCCCCTGTGTTGACAAACAACACAGGGCTCTGTACACAGGGGGCAATCTCTCTGTTTATTCTCCCTGCACAACAGGGAGAAGAAACAAATAGATTTTTAGTAAAAACCAGCACACATTACACTAATTAACATTTGTTAGGCACACACTTAACCCCTTGATTGTCTGAGGTGTTATCCCTTTCCCAGCCAGTTTCATTAGTACAATGACAGTGTATAGTATTATCACTGATAACTGTACTAGTGTCAATGGAGATGTCAGTGTCAGTCAGTTCCCACCAAGTGTCAGTTAGTGTCAGATTGCCCACTGCACTATCACAGTCCCACTACTAAAATTCCAGTATATACTGTATACCATAGTTTGTAGAAACTATAACGCAAAGCAATCAATATACACTTATTGGGATTTATTTTACCAAATACAGGTAGCAGCATACATTTTGGCCTAAATTTGTGAAGACCTTTTTTGGGATATGTTTTATGGCAAAAAGTGAAAAATATTGTGTTTTTGTTTCAAAATTTTTGGTCTTTTATGCTGTTACACAGTTAATATTTATGTTAATGTACTTGAGAGTTCATATAGTTTATTTTTTGTACCATTTTCTATGGACATTTCTATAGTTAGTAATGCTGCCATCCAGTGGCTTTATTTGGTATGCATTTGTTTTTCATGTTGCCTCCCTGAGATCTATGACACAGTTCCTTTGTATATGAAGCTCCTCCCTTCTTCTTGAGTTCAGCACTTCCTGTGTCATGGAGGCAGCTTACAGACCACATGTAACAGGGACACATGTATTCTACATAGTACGCTACAGAAAGTATCATCTTTTGACCGCATACTACTGGAAACCATTCATTCTGCTGTATCCTGTTGTCACATGTACAGAATAAAGCAACTTCTGGATGAACACAGTATTGGTGAGTTCAAGCTATCTGATAAGGATTGTCCACAGTGATTATATCTGCTTATACAGGCTAGGCAGAGAGGTCTCACAAGGGATAAATCGCTATCACAACAGTCTGAGTCAGAATAGTCAAAAGATGCATAGAATCCCTACAGCCTGCTGTGTATATGTGTGTGCCTAATATGCAATCAAGCTCAGTGCCATCCGCCATCTTGCAAAGCACATGGTCGCACAAGCTTACTGCACTTCATGTGAATGTTGAAAACTGTTTCTCTGCATTGAACTGTGTTACCCCACCTGTCTAAGCTGCTGTTCGTCTTCTTAAAGAGACAGTACCAATTTTTGCAGAACAGTAAAAAATGTCTAGACAAGGCTCTGAACACTCCTTTATGGCCGAACCAACGCAGATACATCATTCCTCTGAACCAGCAGACGTACAGGGAGCAGATTCTGCAGACATTCCCGAACAGAGCGTAAAACCCAAACGTACAATAAAATCGACACAGAAACTCAGGGAAAACTATGAAGCCACTAGAGATGAGTTCTCCAGTAATCTGTCAGACCTCTGGGACCGAACTTCACAATGCATGTCAGTTTTGTCACACTTTAATGATCAATCAGCTGAATTAAGAGACTCTATAAATCGCCTATCTGCTGTGTATGAACGCTACCAGCGGCTGTCTGTAAAATACTCAGCTTTCTTGCAGGACTCTAATATAGAGGACTCTTCAGCAGAACTGACCAGGACTGATGCACTAAACCAACAAAGGGATTTTGCAGTGCAAAATGCTAAGTTTAAAGCAGAACTCTGCATTACTCAACTGCAGGAGACCAGATCTCACAGATCCACCTCAACCAAGCGCACTGCACTTTTTTCTAGATCCTCTCGCTCCAGAAGTTCGACATTAAGCCATAAGCTAATAGAGGCCCGCGCTGATGCTGAATCAAAAAAGGCGCAAAGCTCTTTTACCAGAAAGTAAGCAGAGGTAGAAGCACGCAAGATAGCTCAACAAGCAAAGATGATAGCTCAGCAAGCAGAGATAGAAGCACGCAAGGTAGCTCAGCAAGCAGAGATGGAAGCTAAAAGCAAAGCTCAGCAAGCAGAGATGGAAGCTCAAAGCAAAGCTCAGCAAGCAGAGATGGAAGCTAAAAGCAAAGCTCTCCAAGCACAAATGGCTTCTCAACAAGCAGAGGCAGATTCCCAAATAAAGATTCTGCAGATGGAAGGGGAGGAAGCAGCTTCCCTAGCAAGGCTGAAAGTCCTTGAACAAGCAATGGGACAAAGTACTAATTCAGACTGCCTTATCCCCGCAGAACTGGAAGATCCAGTTGAACGCACCAGTGAATACGTATTAAAGCATAACATTTGCAAAGATACAGAGTCATCTCCTGTATCTCCTACTAACAACACTGTTCTGACTCTCAACACAGAGACCTCTCAGCTCCATATGCCTAAGCCTCTTCAAATCTACAACACAAGTACATCTATGCAGCAAACCACATCAACTCCTGCCAACAACAAGGTGACTTCCAGTGACAAGTCGCAGCTCAAGCCACAGCCAGCACAAGCCTTAGAGACTACACCACAGTTAAACGCTCATGCAACATCATTTTACCCTGGTAAACCTCACCCTACATCACCAGAGAACTTTCACACCCAAGGGGTTCCACAAGTTACTTTGGCACCAAAGAGTGAGAGATCAGACTTGAATGACTTTGCCAGATATATGATTCGCCGTGAGCTCATTAACACCAGCCTCTCAAGGTTTGACGACTGTCCAGAGAGCTACAGGGCCTGGAGATCAACCTTCAAGGCTGCTATTGCTGATCTCAACCTTACTACTAAGGAAGAACTTGATTTGCTCATAAAGTGGCTGGGACCAGAATCTGCAGATCGTGTTAAAAGACTGAGAACAGTACATGTTGACCACCCAGACGCAGGTCTTGTTGCTGCATGGGCAAGACTTGAGGAAGCCTATGGTAGCTCTGAAGCCATAGAGAGCGCTCTATTCAAGAGACTGCAAAACTTCCCAAAAATAGGAAACAGAGACTATCGCAAGCTCCAAGATCTAAGTGACCTCCTCATGGAGCTAGAGTTGGCAAAGACAGACCCACGTCTATCTGGACTAAGCTTCCTGGACACCGCTCATGGTGTCAACCCAGTGGTGTCTAAACTGCCATACGGCCTGCAAGAGAAATGGGCACAACAGGGCTCAAGGTACAAAAGAGACTATAATGTATCCTTTCCTCCATTCTCATACTTTTGCAGGTTTATTAGTGATCAAGCCTGGATGAGAAACGATCCCAGCTTCAGCGAACCAAACTTGCCTGCTTCATCCTCATTATCATCAAGGTATGATAACACAGCAGCTAAACGTAGAGACTGTACTAGAGCAATATCTGTTAAAAGGACAGACATCTCACCCTCCACAACCTCACCTACTGACCAAGGCATTGTGGATGCCAGAGATAAAGACCCTAATCGTCAGTGTCCTATTCACAAGAAGCCTCACCCTCTTAAGAAATGTCGTGGGCTTAGGGCAAAGACTTTACAAGAGCGTAGGGAGATTCTCCAGAAACTTGGAATATGCTACAAGTGCTGTGCTTCTTATAGCCACTTAGCTAAAGACTGTAAAGTTGTCATCAAGTGCACAGAATGCTGTAGCAACGGACATGTTACAGCCATGCATCCTACTCCACTTCCAGACAACCCGCAGCAGCTACCTACCTCAACCCCTGTCTCAAATTATGGCGGGGAGCAACAAAGTCATGCTCTAGCCAAAAGTAATGTTTCTTCTTCATGCACAGAAGTCTGTGGAGAGGGACTGGATCACAAATGCTGTGCCAAGATATGCCTAGTTAAGATATACCCAAAGGATCATCCTGAGGAAGCTGCTAGGATGTATGCCATAATAGATGAACAGAGCAACAGATCCCTGGTTAAGCCTAAATTCTTTGAGATCTTTGGCTTAGAAGGTCACGCCACACCGTATACTCTCAGAACCTGTTCGGGTCGTGTAGAGACCTTTGGCAGAAGGGTCGATGGATTCATGGTCTCTCATATCAAGGATGGAGAAGGCATACCCCTCCCAACATTACTTGAGTGTGATCAGATACCAGATGAAAGAGCAGAGATTCCTACTCCAGAAGCTGCATATCATCATCCTCACTTAAGGCACCTTGCTGATGAGATTCCTGCGATGGACAAGAGTGCTGAAATCTTGGTCCTGCTAGGAAGAGACATTCTCAGAGTACATAAAGTACGCGACCAATGCGATGGACCTAACGGTGCCCTTTATGCACAAAGACTTGACCTAGGCTGGGTAATAGTGGGCGATGTATGCCTGGACAAAATGTCATCTCAGATCCACTCCTTCAAAACTTACATGTTGGGAAATGGACGTGCATCCCACTTCAAACAGTGCCCTCACCATTATGAAGTAAAGGAGAAGCCTCTTGACATCATCCAAGTACCTGATGTTACTCCTGTTCTTTGTGATGACATCCTAGGTACCACAGTGTTTAGTACTACAAGTGATGACAACAAAATAGCCTCGTCAGTGGAAGATAGAGAGTTCAACAAAATAATGGACGAAGAATTCTTCCAGGATGAGTCTAACAGCTGGATCGCACCATTACCTCTTCGTGCTGCAAGGGCCACACGCCCAACCAATCGTGAACAGGCTCTATCCAGATTCAACTCACTTCAACGAACACTAAAGAACAGGCCTGAAATGAAGGAACATTTCATCGCTTTTATGAAAAGGATCTTTGACAATGATCACGCCGAACCAGCGCCACCACTTCAAAGACACGATGAGTGCTGGTACCTGCCTTTCTTTGGAGTGTATCATCCACGTAAGCCAAAACAAATCAGGGTAGTATTTGACTCCAGTGCCAAGCATCAAGGCGTATCGCTGAATGATGTTCTTCTCACTGGCCCGCATCTAACCAACAACCTTGTAGGTATACTTATGAGATTTAGAAGAGAACCGGTTGCCATAACTGCTGATATTGAGCAAATGTTTCATTGCTTCATTGTACGTGAAGACCATAGGAACCTCCTAAGGTTTCTGTGGCACCGTAACAACAACATGGACAATGAGATCATTGAATACCGCATGAAGGTACATGTTTTTGGAAATAGTCCCTCACCCGCTGTTGCAACATATGGTTTACGAAGGACTGCCCTTGATGGAGAAAAGGAGTATGGTGCGGATGCTCGACACTTCGTTGAGAGAGACTTTTATGTTGACGATGGACTTAAGTCTTTACCTACAGATGAAGAAGCCATAGACCTGCTCCAAAGGACACAAGGTGCTAACCTCAGACTACACAAGATTGCCTCGAATAGTGTCGCTGTTATGAAAGCCTTTCAACCTGGCGATCATGCCGCTGGGTTTAAAGATTTAAATCTTGGGATGGACATGCCACCTGTACAGAGAAGTCTGGACCTACGGTGGGACTTATTAAAAGATACCTTCGGCTTTCAAGTCGGCTCTGCAGACAAACCATTTACCAAGCGTGGTGTTCTGTCAGTGGTGAACAGCTTATATGATCCATTGGGATTTGTGGCTCCCATCACCATACAAGGTAAAGCCTTACTTAGACAGTTCTCAAAGTCTATTAAAGATTGGGATGCTCCGCTGCCTACAGACAAGCTTCCAAAGTGGGAGTCCTGGAAACAATCTCTACATGCCTTAGATGGAATCAGTATACCACGCTGTTACACCTCAGCTTCCCTTGCTACAAGTCAGAGAAAAGAGCTTCACATCTTCTCAGAAGCATCTGCCATAATCAATTCAAGACCACTTGTTCCAGTTTCTACAGATCCAGAGACCCCAACTATCCTTACCCCAGCTACTCTACTTACCCAGAAGCGTGGGTCCGTTCCTGTTCCACCTGGAAACTTTAAAGCAGGAAATTTGTGCTATGACCAGTGGAAGCGAGTACAACACCTCTCCAACCGCTTCTGGAATCGTTGGAGAATGGAGTATATTTCTACTCTGCAAGGACGCAGAAAATGGCAACGCCTGAACCCTAACATTAAAGTTGGAGATCTCGTTCTGCTGAAGGACCAGCAAGCTGAAAGAATCGAGTGGCCTATGGGACTCATTGTAAAGAGCATTCCTAGTGATGACGGCAAGGTACGCAAGGTGGAGGTGAAAGTTGCAAGACAAGGGACTGTAAAGACTTTCAGCAGACCTATCACAGAACTTGTTCTGCTCTTACCCTTTGGAGAATGAACTTGCTTGCGTATGCTGCTGGATCCAACCTGTGACTTCAAGAAGGAAGTGTCTTGAACTTTAATTGATACAACTTGAAGCCTTACTTTATAATTGTTGCACTATATGCATGTTCTCTTTTTTATGTCTTTCAGGTCTTCAAGACATCAAGCAAATTGCACTGTTGTTTATTTGCAATTGTATAACTACCGTTATGGTTTAAATAGTGACATTTACAATGCCAGACGGGGAGTATGCTGTTACACAGTTAATATTTATGTTAATGTACTTGAGAGTTCATATAGTTTATTTTTTGTACCATTTTCTATGGACATTTCTATAGTTAGTAATGCTGCCATCCAGTGGCCTTATTTGGTATGCATTTGTTTTTCATGTTGCCTCCCTGAGATCTATGACACAGTTCCTTTGTATATGAAGCTCCTCCCTTCTTCTTGAGTTCAGCACTTCCTGTGTCATGGAGGCAGCTTACAGACCACATGTAACAGGGACACATGTATTCTACATAGTACGCTACAGAAAGTATCATCTTTTGACCGCATAATACTGGAAACCATTCATTCTGCTGTATCCTGTTGTCACATGTACAGAATAAAGCAACTTCTGGATGAACACAGTATTGGTGAGTTCAAGCTATCTGATAAGGATTGTCCACAGTGATTATATCTGCTTATACAGGTTAGGCAGAGAGGTCTCACAAGGGATAAATCGCTATCACAACAATCTGAGTCAGAATATCTTTTTTCATTTATATAATGAAAAATAAAAAGTCGGTGATCAAATACTACCAAAAGAAAGCTCTATTTGTATGAAAAGAAAATAAACTTTTGTTAGGGTACAGCACTGCACAACTGCACAACTACCAGTTAAAGTTGAGCAGTACTAAAGAGCAAAAAAAGGCCTGGTCATGAAGGGGACCTGAAGTGGTTAGATCATTTATGGGTCCCCCCACCCCCCTTTAGTATAGTAGGCACTGCTGCTCATTTAGTCTGGGAGGCAGAAAGCAGAGAAATATTTTCCTTATTTCTCATTCCCCTGACATTAAGCACTTTTCTCTGATCTGCTGCAGCCGCAGAATGCAGGTGGAAATTCAACATCCTTATGTACAAAGCTAGGGGGACCAGATGTCCCAGGTTTCTGGGGACAGTCACCAATTATATGAGGCTGATACAGAAAAAAGTGTCCCTGATTTCATCCCCAGTTAGAAAGAATGTGTTCCCAATGTTATCCAACTTATATAATGGTCAGGCTGGAGTAGGAGGGAGGAAAGGGGTATGTCTTCCTCCTGGCTGCGTCCAGGGTTATTGATAATGTCACGTGATATTCCGTGGTCTTCCCAGTTACTTCCTTCTTGGCTTGTGCAGACTTCGGTGTGGGAGGTAAGATTATGGATTATTTTCTGCCTTGCCCTCTCTTATGATGGTATGACCTGCTGTGCACACCTGGGCCTGCACTCTTGACCCAGAGACCAGTAGGTGTTACTAAACCATATTCCTTTAAGCCTCTCCCATGATTAGCACAATTTGGCCAGACGGACATCTGGTTTGACATGCATTGCATGCCGCTATTATCCCCACCCCCTGCTTCGCCCCTGCCTCACCCCCAATAAAGTGGACATGGTCAGTAGAGTGTCCCTGGATTTCATTTTGAAAATCTGGTCACCTTACAGTATACAATGCAGGGCCATTGGTATGTGATGATGCCAGTAAGAGATGGCTGCATGACTGGCAAAGAGGAGACTGGTTGTCCATGCAAAAATATGGTGGGAAATAATCCTGCAGGAGTGAGAAATATGGTAATATTGCCCTGCTTTACCCCCAACCCCAGACCAATCAAGCATTATTTATTTATTATATGGGGGCACCCAAATGTTATTTTTTAAAGGTAGCCTAGAGTTCAGCTTTAAATCATAACTAAAGACAAACATGTTTTTCTATTTTGGACAGAGTGGAGAGGGATTAGAACACCTGTTTTTTATTTCTCTCTGTGCCCCTGCTAGGGAGATTCACCCTCTTAATTTCATGTTTACCATTTTGTTTCATACCGAGTGGCATCTCAGCCTGGAGAGGAAAATCAAGAGAAACGTTTCTCTATTGTTTCCTAGGTCAATGGAGCAGCGTTTCGGTTGGCTATTCTGCACCCATGTGACCCTCTGCAGCCATCTTTGGTCAACAGGGTCTATTTAAGTCCCTGTCCCAGGTTTTGGTGTGCTTCTGGCATCTGGCTAGTGTAGAGATAGAGACCCCACTTGTTATGGAAAGTAACTAGCGGTAGAGGAAGGTTCCTGATGAGGAGAGAAAGATTAGGGACTTGCTATCCTGCAAAGAAGCTTCCCTCTTGGGACTGGATCATCCAGGCCGCGCCTCACCCTACACTTCTGACTACATTGAACTTTGAGTTATTTCCCCAGCGGTGTTCTCCCACCAGGGTGTCTGTTATGTTGGCATTCTGTTTCAAGTTTTGCTGCAACTGAACTCTGTGTCTCACTATGTTTACCATTATAAAGGTAGTGCAGTGCAGTGATTGTTGGGTCTGGTCTGTTTGGAGCTTCACAGCCTGAGAGTTTGATTGCTTCTGGAACTTCTGGAGTTTCTGGAACTTAGGGATTAAAAATGTAAATGTCCAGCCTGAATACTAAATAGGACCTAGCCAATCCCTTGGCAGGTGTACCCAGATGGTGGTTGGGTTGCTGTTAAATAGTCTGCAGCCCTGAGGAGATTGTCTTTTTCCCACTGTGGGGAATGATCTGTGAGCTGATAGCAGGGGGCTGCTTGTCCCTGGAGACCTTTGGACTTGTAAGAGACTGCACCTATGGATTGATTGGGTAGCAGGATCCAGTGAGTAGACCCTCCATTCTAAAACTACTTCATGGTCTCCAGCCATGAACGATGGACTGTTCCAGTCTGCCTTTACCTATACACAAACTACTTCATGGTCCTCAGCCATGGATCTGTGGACTGTTCAGTCTGCCTTTACCTGTGTTTAAACTAATTTATGGTCGTCATCCATTAACTGCAGACTGCTCCTGTCTATCTATACTAGTGTTATAGTAGTAGTTTACCATACTAGTGTTATAGTAGTAGTTTACCATACTAGTGTTATAGTAGTAGTAGTTTGTTACTGTGAAAAAAAATATCCTCTACCAACAATACCTGATGTTTTGGAGTATCTCACATCACCCCAAACCCCCTCCCAAGTTTCTACTAGCAAAAGAACTTTAAAAAGACAACCCCCAGACTGATTAATGATTTGGTGTAAATGGACTGTTGTTATGTGTTTGGGTGCATTGCACTGTTTCAGGAAAGAAAATATCTAACCTTCTGCAGCCCCACGAAAGTGAAAGAAAATCCCACAGTTTGGGTTGTCCCCGGAAAAGGGACACTAGTTAGGGTAACAGCCAAGGAGTCCCTTGCTTTGGAGGGATTTTTTCTCACTTCCTGTTTTGGCTATGGGACAGGACTTGAAAGGAAATCTCTCCAATGGGACACAGATGGCAAGAAAATCTGATCGGAGTTATAACCCTGCCTTACTCTACCCAAAATTGCTTTTAGTTCTACTGTAAGGTTTTATTGAAAAGGTGATAATAAAGGACAGCTTTAGTCATATAGTTGTCCTTTACATAAACCCTAGTACCAGAATCCCAAATTCTATACTTATCTGTCTTTGCTCCTGGTAGATCTTTGCTGGGTTGGAATCCTGTACAGTCTCCTCACACAAAATACTTGGTGGGCTGTGTAGGCACAGTAGAAGCCCTATTTATTTCTATCAATATGCTGTCCATCTTCTGTGTAACAGTTGTAAGGAAGATAGGTTGTTTGAAGTAAACCTATTATGAAGCAAATTCAGGGACTGCCATTGCTGACCTCTTTCTAAGAATGCTAATTTCCTACCTCTTCAGCTAGTCCAATGGCTTTAATAACTGGAATCACAGACTGAAAACAAGATCCATAGTCCATATCTCCATGCTTGTTCTGCTTCAATAACTCAAAGGATTGAGGTAAAAGGGTCAGTAATAAGAGCCAGGCAAAATTGTTTTTATTTTTTTTTTTTATGGAAGCAGTTAGCACCAGCAGCTTTCATGTTTCTCTCATGACAGGGTTATTAAAAGATTTTAATTTCTGCTAAAGTGGACCTGCCACAAAAAAAAAACAATAAGCAGAAAGCAAAGGACCATTCACCAATATTGCCTGTGATCTCCCTTCAGCTGATCTTTTCACCTTTAATGACTCACCATGCACAGAAGATTGTTTATTTTCATTCCCTTTATTTTTGCCACTAATGATCATTTGTGGAATTGGAGATATTTTTTGTAGCACTACCCCAGGAGCAGCTCCTGAGTTTAACTGGTTCTTTCCCAAATTGGTGCACAAGTAGCCAGGCAACAGCAACAGTCCACTCACACAGGCTTACTGAATAGTCTAAGGTGGAATAGTCTAAGGTGTTTTTTTAAGTTTATTTGCTTGTAGAAATTGTAAGGAGGCTCTGGGGGCTGCACTTTGAACTGGATACCACTCTGCAAGGGTCTACACCGATAGACTGATCTAGTTCCAGGATTCTGTAAATAGAGCATTTTTCTGTGCTGGACCTCAGTTCATTGTCCCCAGCCTTCAATATATAGACTGTTCCAGTCTACCATTACTTGTGTTAAAAGTTACTTCATGGTCCCCTGTTGTGAATCTACAGACTATTCCAGTCTACCATTATTTGTGCTACAAGCTACCTTGTGGTTCCAAACCATGAGGACATGGAGTGTTCCAGTTTACCTTTACCAGTGCTAAAATCTGTCTCATGGTTTATAGTTGTGAATAATACACTGAATTGTGCACTCTGTTGACTGTCCCAAATCTTAATGTTTTGGGATATCACACACCCCTTCATCCTCCCCCACTTCCCGCAGCTCACAGACCCATTCCCTCTATAGAGAAGAATGAGGGACCCCTCTCTTCAGGGATCCAGACTATTTACCAGCCTCCCAGCCACCATCTGGACATACCTCCCCAGGGATTGGCTAGGCCCTGCTTAATATTCAAACTGATCATTTGAATTCTCATTTGAGACTTCTTCTGGAGGTAGGGGGAAGCAATCAAACTCCAAACCTGTGAAGACCTGAACAGACTAGACCAAAAAATTACTGCTTCCCTGTTTACAGAAGGAGCCCAAAACTAAATTTACCTTGCAGTCTAACTAGGAGGTTGCTACATTTTCATGGTCTGAAATTCTTGGATTTGCAGTATAACACGTGCAAAAACACCTTCATATTTTAAGGTCCATCTTATTTGGTGAGTGCGCCTTTCTGAAGGTGGTGGAGTTTAAAGAATGGATCACTCATGGTGTTATGAACATGTGAAGATGTATAGAAATAGGTGGTGGGTCTTTAATAGACTCTAGTGAAGTGGATACATTTTTTGGGACTTTAACCTCCCTAGCGGTGTGATTATGTCAGCATTTCTGTGCTCAAAGCGGTACATTTTTTTGCATGGAAATATGTATTTTTTTGTTATTGTAGGCCTGTAATTTTTAGGAATAACTCACTGAAATCTGTCTGAACAAGAGTCTAGTAAACATCCCGGGTATGTTAAAATTTGAAGTTCAGAAAAATTATGGATAGCGCCACAGAAATGAATAAATCACTCTAGTGAAAAAAATATGAAATATATGAAAATATATAAGCTGCAAAACCTAACCTTAAAAGGTGCATATAATAGTGATGACGAAGGTGGTGACAAAATGCGTAGGGAGGAGCCTGCGGATATGGACGTTCCCGAGCTGTCAGCTTCTGTGCATGCTGGATGAGGCTGGGTTCATTCATTGATAACTGAGAACGCTGCGTTTGCTGGTGTCGGCTGGAACACCGATAATTATAAGTGCAATGGTTTTTTAAATAAAATATGGTTTTAATGGTACTGCACCATGAGTTTCTCCTGTCTTAAATCCCGAGTACTGTTCTGAACATTTGAAGAGGCGGTGACTACTAAGGATATTTACCCAAATTGCCGAGTATTCCCTGCAGAGTATTGCTCCCAGATCCTATGGATAGAGTCTACAGTGCTGCTTATTCTCCTGCAGAGTATTGCTCCCAGAGCAGAAAGCGCTTATGCTGATTTATAATTTGATCAGCATATTGCTCTGGTGAGTTCATTTAATTTATCTTGGTGGATTTTGTGCACGGTGAATTTTGTTGGACACTGAGAGCTTTATTTTTGAACATTATCGTGACACAAAGTTGCATTGGTGTTTGGACTTTATATCATTCACAATTTATTTGGACACTAATTATATGTTGTTGATACATTTATAGTTTATTTTGGTTTATAATATGAGCGCAACCTGTGTTTTTACATGTTAAAATTTGAAACACGAAATCATAAATTATAATTTAACAAATAATCATAAAAAATAATAATATAATAATAAATTTAATTCAATAATATAATCAAACCAAAAACACTGAAATTTTAAATGTAGCACCAAGTTTGCACATCACTGAGCAAAGTTGCAAAATCGTTTTCAGTGTCTGATGTCGAATTTCCCCATGAATCATTATCACTGAATTCTGCAAGTAGTTCTAATTTACTATCGCTGTTCTCTAGCTGGTCTAAAAACGCTTTTGACCTAAAGGGACGCTTTTTGGACGCCATGGACATTTCTCAGTTTCCAGGCAGAAAGAACGGTAAAAATGCAGGCAGGGCACAGGACAAAGCACTCGGGACAAAATGTATGTGAAATGGTTTGATACAGTAATGTTTTACTATGTGATTTTAGTGTATTTAGTGAATGTCACTTTTTCACATTTTTAAATTTCCTGCCGTTCCATCCCCATATGTCCTGACGTCGCAGGGAACGGAACCCAGAAGACAGATGCCGGCATCGGCTGGAGGACATTGCCGGGGACACTGCAGGAGGGACATCGCAGGAGCGCAGGACAAGGTAAGTGAAGAAGAGATCCCGGAGCAATGCTGCAGTGTATTCCTGAGTGTAGCTCGGGGTTACCGCTTGTGGTGCTGAAACGTTACCCCAAGCTACACTTGGGAATACCTCCAGGGAGGTTAAATATATAAGGAACATTATATTTTTCTTATTATTTTTTATGATAATGCACTATGCATGTAAACACTAATAGATTTATATTATTAGTTTGGTTGCTTTAGGTATAGCATTAAACATTGTTTTGTATATTTTGTTTTAGATATCGCAGTACTGTGGGTATTAGGTCCTGTAAACGTGCACTGCTATAGGTGCCCAAGTAGAAATTAATATTCAACAACTCTTACTGTTTTATAATATGTAAGACTTCTCCAGGTCCTCCCCCATCCTCTGGAACTCACTACCCCAATCCATCAGACTGTCACCTTCCCTCCTCACCTTCAGGCGCTCCCTGAAAACCCACCTCTTCAGGGAAGCCTACCCCACCCTCACCTAACTGCTGCTCTCCTTCATTCCTCCTACCACTCCATCCCCCACAGCCACTTCCTCCTGTACCACTACCCCCTCCCTCCCAGATTGTAAGCTCGAAAGAGTAGGGCCCTCTTACCCCTCGTGTGCTGTTCGTAGCTGCTGTAATGTTTCATGTATTGTCCCCCCCTCTATTGTACAGCGCTGAGCAAACCCTTTGGCGCTATATAAACTCAATGTAATGTAATGTAATGTAATACTGTTAATGTGTATCGCGTCATGGATTTGATCTTGGGGAATTAAGTTCCAAGCATTCAACCATTCAGAATTTTTTTTCAATTGAATCAGAGTCCCTCTGTGCTGATAGGATAAGCATTTTAATTTTAGGGTTAACCTTAGCAGAGTATACCCATTCAACCAAGCATGGCAGGAGGCTAAATTGAAATCCATTTCTGCACTAATAGTTTCTTTTCTAGGAATAGGGGTCTACTTGGGCCTATTTTCAAATACAGGTTATTTTTCTGTAGAAGTATGAAGCGCAATATACAGTTACAGTTTGGTGGCAATACGTATACTGAATTTCAAAGTTTTATATCTGTAGCAGGTACAGTACGGGGTGGGCCTAATACCCAATTAAATACCGAGGGATGTCTGGTGCAGAATATACAGTTGTGTTTTTTTTTTTTTTTTTTTAATTTAAATATTTATTAAATTTTTCATATTAATACAAAAGTCCCAAAACAGGGAAAAAAATTCTCAATACAAATAAACATTTATAACATTTCTATCTTTCCCTTATTAAAAAGATCTCTTTTCTTTCCCATCCCACTATCTCCCCTTCCCGCCCCTCATCCCCCCTCTTCCCTCTGCAGACTCCAATCCATTCTGATCTAATAAGGCTTATCCATTTTATTGTTAACCTCTTAGTTTATATTTTCTTATATTTCTCCTTCAATCTTGCTCTTTCCCACTTTTCCCATCTCCTAGAATACACTCCCATCCTATCTTCATGCATATGGTATGATTTTTCCATTCTACCAATCTGGTCCACTCTGTTAATCCAGTCTTCCTCCTTCGGTACCTCGGCTCTTCTCCAAAACTTGGGTATCAGCCCTTTCGCTGCATTCAAGAAGTACCAAATACCTGAATCTTTATGTTTATTTACAGATGTCTCTACCTTGTGTAGGAGACACGTCGTTGGGTCTAACCCTATGTCAATTTCGGTTATTTCCTCAATCAGTTTAACTATTATCTTCCAAAAGGCCTGAATTTTCGGACATTCCCACCATATGTGAAACGCCGTGCCAATCTCTCCACATCCTCTCCAACACTTATTTGAGTTTTCCCCATTCATCTTATGCTCTACACTCGGTGTAATGTGCCATCGTGTCATACACTTGTAATTAACCTCAACCTCTCTCATACTAACATTATCGTGTATCAATCTAAACATCTTTCTTTGTCTATCTTCGTCGAACTCAACTCCCATGTCCCTTTCCCATTTTGTAATAAAAGTTAACTTTGTGTTTATGTCTAATTCTGTGAGTATTCTATACACTTTTGAAATACCGTGTTTCCCATCACCTCGTGTCCCCAACAACCTTTCAAACATATTCCACTCCTGTTTTATTCTCAGGGGTTTCGGTAAATTTCCAATAAAACATTTCAATTGATGATACTTCCACTCATCTATTCTAATAAAAATATCTCCCTTCTTCTCTATTAAATCTTTAAGTGATCTCAGTTCCCCTTCCACCAAGACATCACTCAGTTGGGTGTCCTCCTTTCTAAACCATCTCCCTGATATCTTATTCTTTCCCGGGGGGAAATACTCAGTATTTGTAAGAGGCATTAATATAGAATTGAATTCCCATTTCATATTTTTGTGTAAAGTGTCCCATATCCTAAAAACATTTAATGTGTACATACTTGTGCTTTCTTTAATTCCCCTAAACTGTGTTGGGACCCATATCATCTGACTCAGTCTAGTGCCACTAAGATCATTTTCAATTGTTACCCAACTTTTCCCCTTATGGTTAAATGTCCAGTCATATATTCTTGCCAAAACCACTGCTTTATAATATCTCTTGACATCTGGTAGACCCATTCCCCCTTTCTCTTTAGTCCTACTCAATGTTTCATATGCTATTCTAGGTTTCTTATTCCTCCATATATATTTTGTTAACATTCTTTTCATTATCTTAAAGAAGGCCTCTGGAATTTTAATTGGTACCATTTGAAATCTATACAGTATTTTAGGCATAATTACCGTTTTGACCAGGTTTATACGTCCTATCCAGGCTGGGTTTCCTCCTTCTAATCTTTTTAAATCTTCCCTGATCTCATTTATCAAAGATATATAGTTTAATCTATACAAGTTCTTGAGTGAGGCAGTAAGCTTTATTCCTAGATACTTTATCTCTTTTTCTCTCCATATAAAGGGGAATTCTTTTTGTAGTTTTTCTTTTTCATTCTTTGATATATTAATATTCAGGATCTCTGTTTTCGTTGGATTAATTTTTAAGTTTGAAAGTTCACCGTACTCCTTCAGAATCTTCATTATATTTGGGAGAGTTATTCGAGGATTCCCCACATAGAACAATAAGTCGTCCGCAAAGGCCGCTACTCTATGTTCTGTGGATTCTATCTGTATTCCCTTTACCGATCCACTATTTCTTATTATTGACAACAGAGGTTCGAGTGACAATACATATAACAGAGGGGACAGTGGACAGCCCTGTCTTGTCCCATTAGACATTCCAATGGGTTCTGATCTCTCCCCGTTTACCGTGATGATTGCAGTAGGCTCACTATATAATTTGCTTATCCACTCTCGCATTCTATCGCCCATCCCCAGCACTTTTAAATTATCCATCATGAAGCCCCAGTCCACTGTATCGAATGCCTTCTCTGCGTCAATCGACAAGAGCACCACCGGGTCTTTCCCTTTTCTACTCTTCTGTATAAGCATCAGGGTTCTCAAGCCGTTATCTCTACCTTCTCTCCCTGGTACGAAGCCCACCTGATCTCTATGGATCCATTCAGGCATCAGATCCCTCAACCTGTTTGCTAACACCTTTGCATACAGTTTAGTGTCAGTGTTCAGTAATGAAATAGGTCTATAGCTGGAGCACTGAGATGGATCTTTTCCTTCCTTATGAATAAGTACCACATGTGCCTGCAGGGATTCTCTCCTCACTTCCGTCCCACCTCCCAGAGCATTCATATATTTCTCCAGCTTGGGTAGCAATACCTCACTGAATTTCTTATAGTACCTAACTGTATAACCATCCGGGCCTGGGCTTTTTCCCCCCCCTGTGCTTTTCAATGCTCTTTTAATTTCTTCCTGGGAGATTTCTGCATCTAGGGATTTCAACTGTACTTCACTTAGTTTTGGTAATCCCGCATTTTTTAAGTATGTCATCTTTTTTTTATTAATTTCCTCTTGGGCTTCTTTTAGAGGGCCTTGGGTACTGATATTATATAATTTCTTATAATACTCCGTAAACACTTTAATAATCTCTTTATTTGAGTGGACCAACTCCCCCTTTGAACTTTTTATCTTTTCTATGTAGTTCCTATTTTTCTTTTTATTCAAGGCTCTCATTAAATATCTTCCTGGTCTGTCTCCCCATCTATATCTTTCGTTCAAAACCCTGTTGTATACTCTTCTCTTCTCCTCCTCCATCAACCTCTCTAGCTCATCTTTTTTATCCACTAGCTTCTGTCTCGTATCTTTTGTTATTTTCTTCTTATGGATCTGCTCCAGTTCCAATATTTCTTTTAAGAGCCTACTGACCCTCTCTCTTCTTTCCTTTTTTTTCCTTGCACCTGCCGCGATCAAGATTCCTCTTATAAATACCTTGTGGCTTTCCCAAACTGTAGCTATCGATACTCCCTCTGTTTCGTTCTCCTTAAAATATACCTTAATCTCTTTCTCGATTTTTTGAACTATATCCTCATCCAGAAGAAGAGCCTCGTTTAACCTCCACCCCAATCCTCCAGTCCACCTTCCTCCCCATCTCATTTTCATCACAACCGGAGCATGATCCGAGAACGTCCTTGTTTCTATGTCGATTTTAACCAGATGATCTATCAGTTGGTGGTCTATTAAGATGTAGTCTAATCTCGAGTATATCTCGTGTGCATTCGAGAAGAAGGAATAGTCTCTGTCTTTCATATGCGTTATTCTCCAGGTGTCCACTAGTTGGTATTCATGCATCGCTTTTTTCAAAGCTCTCAGAGACCTACTCCCCTCTCTTTGCACAGAAGAGGTATTATCCTTTTGTGGGTCCATACAGAAATTTAGGTCTCCAGCTACTATCAAACGCCCTTTTTTAAATTCCATTAATTTTTTTAACAGACCCTTCATATATATCTCCGGATTTTTATTAGGACAGTATATATTGGCTAAAGTGCACTCAATCCCCTGAAGTTTACCTTTTAAGAATAAAAACCTCCCCTCCGGGTCGGTTCTTCTATCCTCCAGCTCAAATCTCATATTCTTTGCCAAACCTATTGCAACCCCTTTTGCTCTTTTAATTGGAGAATCTGCATAGTACCATGTTGGATAGTATTTGGATCTCAGTTTTACATTTGCCTCTATCTCAAAGTGTGTCTCCTGTAAAAATACCACTGACGTCGCCCTATGATGTAACTCATTAAACAACCTAAATCTCTTCCCTGGGCAACTCAGCCCGTTCACATTATATGTTATAAACTGTATTTCTTCCATCGTTCCCAATTGGCTCCATCTCTCTTCCTGATTGCCTTTTCCTCTTTATCTCTTCTGTCTTGCAGAGTATTGACCCCGTACCTCCTCCCCTCCCTCCCTCCCCTTCCTCCCTCCCACCCAGCTTCCATCCCTCCCAACTTCCCTCCCCTCCCTCCCACCCCCCCCCCTCTTTTTAGGCCTACTATTTGCCTACTAATCATTTGTGGAAATACAATCCACCTTTGATTTAATCTCAGGGCAGAAAAAGTAAAGAACTCCACCCATGGACAACTTTTCCCCCTTCTCCAACCTCCCCTTCAACCCCTAACTCCTCCCTGAATATCTCAATAATAGTGGTTAGGAGACGGTTGGGAGATGGCAGAAAAAAGACAGGAGGGAGAGAGAGAGACAAAAAAAAAAAAAAAAAAAAAAAACCCCACTTTATCTCTCTCCCTCTCCCCCTCCCCCCCCCCTCCCCCCGCCTCCTCCCTCCAACAGGCTGCCAGCGCTCCTTTCCTTTTATTCTAATTTCCCAGTGTTCTTCTTCCCAACCAGGGATCTCCAGTCTTTGTAGTTTAAGTCTATCACAAAAATACTGCAAATCTTCTGGGAACCTGAGATATGCTGTAGTTCCATTTCTCCACCCTATTAGGCACTCAGGGGTCCCCCATCTATATTGGACGTTCTGTTCTTTCAATCTTTCCAATAGAGGTCTAAGGATTCTCCTTCTCCACAGAGTCTCTGATGACAAATCCGCATATATCTGTATTTCTTTTCCTTCGAACATGATTACTGATTTTCCCTTAATCCTTTTCCAAATTTTATCTTTATCTAGGAAGTCCCAAAATTTAACAAGTATATCTCTTGGCCTTTCCTTTCCCAAATTTCCTTGGAATTTTCCTTGTCTGAAGATTCCTTCCATTTTAATCCTTTCCATATCAGTATTGTCCATTATGGAGTTTAATATTTTACAGACCACCTCTTGCAAATTTTCTCCTTTTGAATTCTCTGGGACTCCTCGTATCCTAATGTTTCTCCTCCTATTCCTATTTTCTTGTATCTCAGTCTTATAGCGCAGTTTTTCTTGGGCTTTCCCTATATTGGTTATTTCTTTTTCTAATTCAGAGATAATTTGGGATTGTTTTTTAACTTTTTCCTCCGTTTCTTCCACTCTCACCAAGAGATGTCCCAGATCATTTCGAATATTTACAATTTCTTGTTTTATTGTTTTTTCCAGACCTTTAAACATTTCTGCCATTTCCTTTTTATTTGGTATTTGTAACTCTGTCTCCATCACTGTATTAGCTGATGTTTGTTGGCTACTAATGTCAAGGCCTAGTGATAGTCTAGGGCTACATTCCAGACTTAGGTCTACTTCTCCTTTTCCACTATTACCCTGAGATCTTTCTGGAGTTATGTTTCCCTGGGAGGTATATTTTTTAATGGTACCGGTCTGAGTCCCTTTAGGCCCACTTCCTTTTGCATTTTTATTTTTCATTCTTCTATGAGTCTTATTCTTCTTTATAGGCTCGGGGTTATGGAGAGACTATTATTAATAAACGAATCGCACCTTATCCACTCACTTGGTTTTCACACTTTTCTTTCGTTTACCCTCTTCTCTTTTCCACTCCTTTACATTCCCCTGTCAGGGGGGGTCCCCTTTTTACTCTCATACACTTCTTCCCCTAAACAGTTTACAACAGGGGACCATATTTATCAAGTGTCGACCAAAGTCACTCACCCTCCTCGTGTCACTCTTCCTCTCGTGACCCGGCTAGGAGCTCTCTTCCACTGTTGTTCGGCTGGGCAGTGTGTACATTTAGGGGGCTCCCAAGTGTATCATCCGCCTTTGTCTCTCCAATCCCCTAGTGCCTCTCCTCCTTCACAGGCAGGGCTCCAAGCAGTGGGCCAGTCAGCAGGACGCCGGACAGTGGGCCACTAAGTATGACTCCATATAGTTGACCAGCCGTCAGGTCTTCGGCTAATAAGCCGGCAAACAGATCTCCGGGTAGGGACCGACCACCAGGACTCCGAGCTCTGGGTTTAGCATACAGAGCTGCAAACCGTGAGCTAGCTAGCAGGGCACCGGATAGTCAGCCGGCAAACAATGGTCCGAGTATTGGACCGGCAACAGGGCTCCAATTAGTGAGCCTGTAAGTCGGGCAGCTGCTCTCCTTCCGCACCAAACACCGGCCGGCTTCCTGGTCTCCCAGCGGTGCTTAGCGGCTGACCACGTGGCCACACCGCTCCTCCACGTCTCCCAGAAGCCAGACACGCCTTCACCATCGAGCACCGCAGCCGAACCCCTTCTCCCAGATCAGCTCTCCCACAGCGCTTCAGTCTATCCAAAGGGGACCACCATGCTGCAGTAAATTTTCCCACTATGCTTCCCCGTTACAGGTAGGGGTTTGGGGAGGTCGGGTGGAGGAGCTTGTCCGAGAGCTCCTACATCGGGCTCTCCTCAGCCGCCATGGTTAGGCTCCGCCCCGGGTCAGAATATACAGTTGTGTTAACCTGAAAGTTGATGAGAAGGAAATCTGTGGAATCACCTACAGAATTTTACTTTGTGTAGGAAATTTGGAGGGCTTTGGTGATGTACTGGTTATTGTATGTAATGTAAGGGGTTATTAGACTTGTTAATAGAATAAAAATAAAGGCAAACTTGTTTTGTTTAGCAGTCTAGTTTTGGATGGTGTCACGGACTTGGGGCCGTATGAGAACCATTGCCTGGAGAACTCTGTGTTTTATTGTGTTTTCAAGTTATCCAGGAGAAGGTGGTCACTAGTTGAATTTTATGCCCATCTGGACTTCCATCTAGCCATTTTCCTTCCATGTCGATCTTTTGGGACTTTGTTCTCCTTTTGGTGGGATGTGTGCCGATCTAATTACTGAGAGGGAGCTCGCTTGACACCCTTGAAATTTCAACGTTATATCTCATCGGGGCTTGGTAACTGTTGCTTGGTTACTCTACAAACGTCAACAGGTTTTTTAACCAGCTGTCACTCCAAACCTGTCCACAGAATATGTCCCTTTTTGGATCATATCATCTGGGGGTCTGGGGCAATCAATTGGTATACTGGGATTGCCGCTGCTCCCTCAGGATCACCCCAAAAGAACTATCATAGTAACATATGGCTTCATATGCATAATATATTCCTATGTGGGTGCCGGACTGTCTGAGATGGGCATTGTCTGTGATAATGTGATTAGATCTTATCTGATGATTCTCTGTATAAATGCATTGTGTTTCTCTAATAAAGGAGTTCTTGTTTACTCCAAAAACTAGTGTTGTCTAGTTCGTGTTTCAGAGCTTGGGAAGCAGCTTCTTGGTGGAGATACCTAGTTGGGGTGTCCGTTACAGATGGTTTCTGGATAACCTCACCAAGATTCCTCATTCTACTCCAGCAGCCATGGATATAACATTAATAAATAATGGCACTGTACTGTACTCCATTGATAAATTCCTCCTAATGCCAAATTAACAAAAATGGAATAAGCCAATTGTGAGGCAGAGACACCTCTATTACAGAGGCAAACTGCAGCTGGTTGAGTGTACCAGTGCCTGCCATTATGGGCAAAGTTGTCCTATAAAGCTGAAGCTTAGTCTGCTTTCATTTTGATTTCCCTGGTTCCTTTCTCCATCCTCATCAGCATGCTTATGATTTTTTTTAATACAACCTTCTTATTATCATTATATACCTCATTTTAGACCCAGTGACGCATTATCACTGGATCTCTGTGCTTCCCCATGCAATGCAGGCAGATCATAGATAATGGGAGGGGTTAGCAAGAAGCTGTACATAGCTTCCTGAAGACATCACAGCACTGAGCCTCACTACTCCTCTCAAGAAATCTTAGACCTGATGGAAGCAGTAGGTTGGCTCCTGGGAGGACGTATGCAAATATTACAATTCCTTTATGGTCACGGGTCAGTCTGTAAGAGTGGGCATTCCTAGGCAGGCATGTAGACCTCCCTCGGTAACAGCCACATATGATGCTAAGTCTCCATGATTGAAAGGACTGAAATTGAATGAATGAAAAGGAAAGTTTAGGAAACAGTAGGGCTGGGGGAAAGAACTAGATGATGCTGGATGTCCTCCAGACAGGAAATGGCTTTGTCTGACATGCTACAGCTTCTAGTGCATAGCTGGAGACGCTCACTGTGTGTAGTAAATTCAGAGTAAGCAATTTCAGCACCAGAGAGGAGCCTGTACATCTGTGCAAGACTGAAGGTAAGGCTGCAGTCCAGATTTAAAGTGGTTGTAAACCTCAGACATGAAATATGAACAAGGCATATCACTCTATAGTGTGCACTTAAGAGCAATACGAGTCATTTCTGTCTTCTGCTTCATTTCTCTATCAGCATGAATCACTTCTGAAAAGTTTTCCTGACACCAAGAGAAAAATGATGACAGGGAAGGGAACTCCAGCTGATTTCTGCCTCAGCTCTGTTTTTGTGAACTATGTGGAGGGGGGGGGGGTTGTCTCTTCCCTCCAATGAGATCTCAGAGCTCTCCTCACTGAGCTCTTCTTCAGTATGTAATTTCAATTCTCCGCCCCCTTTTTTCTGAACTCTAAGACAAGCTTTATAAATTTAGCTCTTTGAATAAATGTAGAGAAGAGAAGACTGCAGATAAGACAGATACAATTTATGTAGGAGAATTTGTTTCATCTCTGAGGCCAGTCACTTCACTGGGTATACAGCCACTTTAAAAAGAAATATATTCTAACCTTTGGCAAGAACCAGTGAAATTAATACTATAATATTGACAGAGTGGAAGGAATCACTGTACTAATAGACAGTCATTTAAATACAGAACATTGTACTAATTCTTTTTGGTTTTATACATTGATCCAGAATACTGAAAGAAAGTAAAACTCTGGAATCCTGTGTCCACTGATGTGGGAAGAGAGAATTATATTCACATTTTCTGTAAGGTTAGAAGTGAGTAATTAGCTATTGATGCCTTGCTTATTAGCAATTCCCTGACTCAGACCTGTGACCAGGAAGCTGTCATGTTATCTATAATATTCTAGCTTACTTGGTTGTCTTTGTGCAGATAGAGACTTTGCTTTGAATTACGACATCCAACCAGAATATTCTCAGAAATCTGCAGTCAGCTGTATGCATACGATTACTGGACCTCATCACAGTGCATCAAAGTCCTAACTTGTATTGAGTCACATTTATTATTAAAGGGATAGTTCACCTTTACCAAAACACTGCCTACACAGATAAGGGGTAATTGTAGATAAAAACAAACTGCAGTTCTGACTAAAGTTGAATAATGTCCTTGCTATAGGTGTAGGTCATTTACATACTTCACAAAGCCTGACTTGAATACTCCCAGGACGTTGCTAAGTGAGGCCTAGTCGTTACTACTCACCTCCTCCATCACTGGACTGAACGCTGAGCAAGGGCATGTGAGGGGGTTTGAATCACTGAAAAAGCTCACTACTGTGACGGAAGAGGTGAACATTAATGACTAGACCTCACCAGGCTGGCTATAGGGCACACCAGGCATTTGCCCAATGGGCTGGGGGCCATAACAAAAGTTGGCTGGCTTGAAGGGGAGGGGGGGGGCGGCTTATATAGAAACCGATCCATCCATTTTCCTCCTGCCACCGCTGAATGACCGCTTCTCCTCCTCTCTGTCCTGCAGGCATTTTGTGGAAATGGACGGATCGGTTCCTCTATATGCTGCCCCTCCTATCCATCTTCTTTCTTCTGCCCTTAGGCCCCTGTCCTCTATCCTGATCCCCTATGCTCTCTCCAGGCCCCTGTGTGCTTTCTCCCACCCCCCCTCCTCCCCTGCAGCGCATCCAGGTTCTTTCCTCCCCTCTCCCACTGGCTGCTGTGGGGGATTTGTCAGGATGGAGAGGGGGGAAGGGGCCAGTAAATATGCCATTTCCAGGCTTCTTCCTTGTCTGAATGGACAGTCAGTGATCGATACCATTCATAACTGAGGCATAGTAAATTGTTTACTTCAGTTTATGAATGAAGGGGAAGCTCTTTACAGAGTTATTCTTGGCCATTCATGGATGATGGAAATTGAGGGCTATGTCTTCAATCTCCTTTCTCTGTCTCAAAGGTGAGATGTCAGGGGTCTGTTTAGACCTCTGATATCTCACTAATGTCCCCCAACAGGGCTCCTACAAAAATTGTCAAAAAATAAAAAAAAATTAAAAAATGGTAAAAAAAATAATAAAATAAAAAACTACTGAAACAGTGGCATAACTACCAGGAGGTCACACTTGCGACTAGGCCCTGTTTTTCTGCCACCAGGCTCCAAGGGAAGAGCTCCTTGGCTCAGGGTTGCTCACAATGCTCGAGCCTATTTTTTTTTGTCCCAGTCTGGACCTGGGCCTCACTTAGCAACATCCTGGCAACGTCTTGGGAGTTTTCCAGTCAGACTTTGGGAGGTAGTAAATGGCCTACAACTATAGCAAGTGCATTAATTGGTCAGAGCTGCATAGTTTGCTTTTATCTACAAACACACTTTACTTGTATAGGCAGTTTTTTTGTAAGGATGAACTAACCTTTTAACTAAAGTTGGACTGTAGGGTGTTAGCACTCTTACAAGGAGTGTGATACTGGAAAGAACAGAGCTGCTGCAGACATCACATAAACACTGATGAATCAGCATCCATCATCCATTCTTTTCCCAAATTATCTTGTTAATTAACGTAATGATACAAAGAAGCAGCAACAGATATGACTGAGAGCTCAGGGACAGAAAATGAGGATGAATCATAGAAGGTATACAAGTGTGTCTGACCTCGCTAAGAGCCTTTTTTATGTATCTTTCTTGTTAATTATGTCTGCTTCACAGCCCTAAGTGCGTTTGTATATATGTGTGTATCCATAATAACACAGCCCGCAGATGGGAAGCTCAGTTAACGCCAGTTGGCTGTCAGCCCTGGAACATCCTTTATTTAATGTCTACATTATGGATTTTATGTATAAAACAGGTTTTTTACTCAGGAGCGTGTATGAGGTGGCCATTTTTGCCCCTGGAAATATTCAAAAAGCCAGTATAGTTTCTAGCAGGCATTCCCAATTGCCATGGCAACCCATCCATAATCCACCAAACAAGAAACAGAAACATAGTTCCTGTTTCTTGTTTGGTGGATTGTGTGTATGTTGTCATGGTAGCAAGGGTGCCCCCCCCAACCAGTGTTAACCACTTGAGCTCCAGAGGATTTACCCCCCTTAATGACCAGGCCTCTTTTTGCTACTCGGCGCTGCACTAATTCAACTGATAATTGCGTGGTCATGCAATGCTGCATCCAAACGAAATTTGCGTCCTTTTTTTCACACAAATAGAGCTTTCTTTCGGTGTAATTTGATCACCTGTGCGCTTTTTATTTTTCACGCTATAAACAAAAAAAAGCCAAAAATTTTGAAGAAAAACAATATTTTTTACTTTCAGCTATAAAATATATATAGTAAACTCAAAGTTGGTTATAAATTTAGGCCAAAATGTATTCTGCTACATGTTTTTGGTAAAAAAAAATCCCAATGATTGTATATTGATTGCTTTGTGTGGAAGTTATAGCGTCTACAAACTATGGTATAAATACTGCAATTTACGCCATTTTTCTGCTATACAGCGCTGTGCTAGTTTAACGGACAATTACGCGGTGGTGCAATACGGTACATAAATGAAATTTACATCCTTTTTTTCCCCACAAATGGAGCTTTCTTTTGGTGGTATTTGATCGCCTGTGCGGTTTTTATTTTTGCGCTATAAAAAAAAAGGAAAAAAAAACAATATTTTGGACTTTTTGCTATAAACCATGTCCAGTAAAAAAAAAAATGCAAAAATCAAATTTAGTCATAAATTTCTGCCAAAATGCATTCTGCGACATGTCTTTGCTAAAAAAAAAAAACAATACGTGTGGCGGGAAAGATACTGGGATTTTTAGGGTTTTTTTTATAGTAATAATGGCGGCGATCAGCGAATTATGGCGGCAATCAGGGACTTATGGCAGCGACCAGCGACTTATGGCGGGACTGCGGGACTGCGGCGGACATTCTGACATTGGGGGGTACTGACTTGGGGTCACTGACATCCCCAAAAAGTGCAAAAAAAAACCACTGACACTGTACTAATGTCAATGGGGAGGAAGGGGTTAACTTTATTTTGCAGGGAAGGGTTATAGGAGTGAGGGGAGTGTTTTACTAGGGGGCGGGGGGTGTGCTGGACAGGACAAGGCTGATCAAGAGAGAGAAACTCTTCTTTCTCAATCAGCTCATCCTCGAGCTGTCAGGGAAGTGACAGACAGCACAGCTACTGCAGCTGTGCTGTCTGTCACTGTTTGCTGCCGATCGCCGGGAAACAGCTGCTAAGGACCGGCTGTCACCCGGCGACTCACATCTGCGGCGGTGATCGGCGGGACAGATAGGGCGGCATTTTGTTTACAAAACACACGTTTTAAAGCGTGGTTTTGCCTGCGAGTGCCACCCTGCCGCCGTATATCTACAGTGGCTGGGCAGCAAGTGGTTAATTTTGTTGACTAAAATATTTTGAGTGATGAAATTAACACTATTTTAGTCAACTAAAACTGAGAACATTCAGATGACTAAAATACAACTAAAACTAAAATGGAATTTTAGTCAAACTATAGCTAAAGCTAAATCAAAATTTGATGTCAAAATTAACACTGGTTATGTATCACAATGGCTAAATCTGTGTCTATAGTACATGTTTTAAACCTTAATACCATAAATAATTACATGTTATTAGATTTTTACTCAAGGATTATATAATGAATTTTGAAGTTCTAGAGAAATACTTAACCACTTCTAGAGAAATGCTTGACCTCCAGAAGATTTAACCTCCTTCGTGACCAGGCCATTTCTTGCTTTTTGGCACCGCGTTAGTTTAACTGGCAATAGAACGGTCATGCAACTCTGTACACAAATAAAACATATTTTGTCCCACAAATAGAGCTTTCTGTTGGTGGTATTTAATTACCACTGGATTTTTTGTTTTTTGCGCTACAAACAAAAACAAAAAAAATGATAATGTTAAAAAAAACTATATTTTTTACTTTTTGCTATAAAGCATATCCTATAAAAAATTTAAAAATAAAAATTTTTTATAAATTCAAGATAATATGTATTCTACCACAGTACATATCTTTGGTAAAAAAAAAATCTCAATAAGCATATGTTGATTGGTTTGTGCAAAAGTTATAGCATCTACAAACTATGGGATATATAATGGATGTTTTTTTACCAGTAATGACAGCAATATCGTGACAAGCATTCTGACAAAAATTTACACTTTGTAGGAAACAGTGACACTAATACTAATAAAATTAGGCACTGTCACTGCACTAATGACACTGGCTGGGAAGGGGTTAAACATCTAGGGCAATCAAAGGGCTAAATGTGTGTCTAACCAGTGTTTATGTGTGTACAGTGTGCTGATTTCACTAATGGATGTGCTGGATTTTATTCTCTGCTTTGCATGGAAACAAAATCTAGTACATCCCCAATGACAGGATGGAGTTCTGCACTATTTGCATATGCAGAGCTCCGTCCAGTATGTTTCCTTGTCAATCAGAGGGTGTCGGTGCACATGTATTGGCTGGCACCAGCTGATCGGCTTCTGCTGTGACTAATCACAGCACAGCTGGCGCACCAGCCACGCACGCTCCCTACTTGCAAATGCTAGATCACGTACTAGGCATGTGATCCAACCCAGGAGAGCCGCTCTGGGGCCATACTCCTACAGCAGGTGGAAGGCAAGGGGTTAAATAATGCATTGCATTTTAACTGCAAAAAAAATGTGCATTTATTATTTTTGTCCAAAAGGTGAACTATCCTTTAACCACTTTCTGGACACTTTCAGCCCCTTCCTGTCCAGGCCAATTTTCAGCTTTCAGTGCTATCACACATTGAATAACAATTGTGCTGTCATTCAACACTGTATCCATATGAATTTTTTAGCATTTTTTGAGACCGATAAAACTTTATTTTGGTGTTATTTATTCACAACTGGGATTTTTATTTTTTTTTGCTATATAAATGAAAAAGTCCAAACATTTTGAAAAAAATTTGTTTTTCTTATAAAATTTTGCAAATAAATAATCTTTCTTCATAAATCTTGGAATACATCAAAAATGTATTCAGCTATCTTTTTAGTAAAAAAAAAAAAATAACCCAAACTAGTTTATGACCAAAAATTATAATTTTTCTAAATTATTTTTACATTTTATTTTATTACTAAATGTTTTTTTAACATACTGTCACCCTAGCAGTATGTGAAGATTTTTTTTTTTTTTTTTTACACTGATTGCTTTTACACCCATAAAGGATGTAAAAGTAATCATTTCTCCTTCTCTCTGGCTGCATTCTTGCAGACATTGATAAATACTGTGAGAGCTGTGATTAGTCACAACTTGTCACATGGTACAAGGCTGTTGTGAATAGCCTTGCACCATGTGACCTCTGTGATCATTCACAGATTTCTCAAATAGTAAGCAATGATGTCAGCAAGTGATATCTTGCTTACTACTATTCATGTGATCACTGATTGGCCAATCAGTGATCACATGATCGGGACCTCACACAGAGGTCCCGTACAGCGATCGGACACAGCGGGCACCGAATTGTGGTAATGCACTCTCCCAGGCAGCGCACACAGACAGGGAATGTGGGAGGACGTTTATAAACGGCCACCCACTCCTGCACTGCTCCCTTCCGTCTGTTTATGTACATGGGCCAAACAAGAAGTGGTTAATACCATAAATAATAACATGTTATTAGATTTTTACTCCAGGAGAATATAATGAGTTTGGAAATTCTAGAGAATTGCTTCAATAATGCATTACAATTTAACTAAACCCATTAGATTTTAGTTGACTAAAATTATTTTAGTCAACTAAAATGTACTGGAGATTTTATTCGACTAAAATACAACTAACACTAAAACAGTTCAGATGACTAAAATACAACTAAAACAAAAATGGGATTTTTGGCAAAAGACTATGACAAAAACTAAACTGAAATTTGACGTCAAAGTTAACACTGCCCCCCACCCAATAATAATCATACCACCTTATGAATGTTTCCGGTGATCCTGCTATACTGTGCCCCTTAGACACTCCAAATGCCATCTCATATGGCAATTTTTATGCGCCCTCCCCTCATGCTAGCATGCCCTTCATATACGTGATACTTTTTGATTAGCATTTGTCCTCACATCTGATATTCTTAATGTGGTCAAATATGATCTCTGCATTAATGAATACTTTGAATAAAAGCTTGCTAGGCAAGAAGGCGCTTTCATTTCACTTGAGCTGCTCATTACTGACCCAGGATGTGGTGAGGAAATGATTAATGTAATTTAAACTGAACGGAAATATGAAAACAGTAGCATATTGTAGCATAATTAATTTTGACATTAAGGAATAAGTGTAATTTGCAGTAGCTGTTCAGAAGAATAGAAATGGCAGGTTGTCTTCCAATACAATGGGGTTGATTTACTATGGGTAAACAGACTGTGCACTTTGCAGTTTCCTTAGTAAATGTAAATGTGGTAAAGCTTCACTTTGTAAAAAATACCAAATCACATGCAAGGAAAATATTAAAAAAAGCATTTTTGCCTGCACATGATTGGATGATGGAAATATGCAGAGCTTCACCTCATTTACAAACCTCTGGGGAAAATGAGTTCAACGGCAATTGCAAAGTGCACTGTCTATTTGCCTTTAGTAAATTAACCCCAATATCTGTATTAGTGCTGCCTGCTCACATTGATGGTTGCTCTGTTCAGAGTGGACATATTAGTGTTATGTTATAAAATCTACATTTAAAAATGAACTGTATGTTATGGAGTGTTAGGCCCCTTTCAGATGGGGCGGACCCGTCCGTGGATCGGCCTGCTCAGCAGGGGATCTCTCCGCTGATCCCCGCTGAGCAGGCGCTGCGACAGAGCGGACACAGAGTCTGCCCGCTGTCTTCTATGAGTTGGTTAGGTGGAAACGGAATGCTAGTCTGTTTCCATCTGACTGCCATCCGATCTGATCCACTAGACGGCTCCCCATCCATTTGTTTTTGGCGTAAAGGACCAGATGCCGGCGGGTGTCGGCAGACACTTGTCCGCTGACACCTGCCGATCCATAGAGGTCTATGGATGCTTCCATCAGGTCCGCCTGAAAAACTGGCAGGTGGACCTGATCAGACAGTCTGTGTGAAAGGGGCCTTAAATATAAGCATGGCCAAAACTCTTTTGGACATACTTCTTCGGTGGGTCACAGAAGTGCACGTAGTTCTGTACTTCTGTGATTCAGATTCCACATTCAGCCTTGATGTGTTTCAAATGCAGTGCGCATATACATAAGCCCTATACCCACATTCTGCATGGAGCACCATTGCAAGTCTAAATACTTCTACACTTGTATGTGAAGAGTAGAAGCCAAAGCAATATCATAAAGATTAGAACATTTCAAAAGACCAATAAGCCTATGCATTGCTCTTATCCACTGAAAAGCAGCTATAGACACCCAAGAAGTACAAGGCATGTGATGTGCAAAGTATAAATCATATATGAAGAAACTAGTGTCGTTTTTGCTACTCACTAGTAAGCACCCTTAGACTGCTCATATTACCCATAAATACAAAACTACCATGACTAGTGATCTTTCCCTTATCCCCCAGTCTTCCACAGAAGCCCACAGAAAGTAAAAAGTGGTATCAGATAAATGAAGTGGAACTCATCCAAAATCACTAAGCTGAAATAACTACAATGAAAGCCAAGACATAGTATTTGAAGCAATAAAGTGAAGAAAGGACATGTTCTGCATCTAAATAAACCATTGTCCACAGCTGAAGAATTGAGTACAAATATTTTCGTCTCGGACCATTCTTGTGGTCACCCCCAAATCCCAAACAGAGAGTAGATACAGTTATTTTGATGATGGTCTCCTGAAATATGCTGTCTGCATATTTAACATATGAAAATCATATTCATAACTTTCATATATATTAACTTTTGGTTTAGATTTTTCTTTAGCCTTCATCTTCTGGTATTATTTCCAACTCTTTTTTTTTTTAAAGTTGAATATTTAATTGCAATTCCTATAAAATATATTCAGTATATTTGTTTGTAATTTTAATCTTTCTTTTTTCTTCAGGTGTCAGAAGAGGCTCTTTATTCCAAATCGGAAGAACAAGATGGGACTGATAGGGACATGGAGCCGTATTTAGTAAGAAGGCTTTCATGTAGGACTATTCATCTCCCTCCTTTGGCTTTTAGACTGGCAGAACAAGCAGAATGGGACAAGAAAGGAGATTCCGAAAACCCACAACGGCCAACTTCACTTGCACTGAGGATACCGCCATTGATTGCAATTACATCTGCAGACACCACAAGGTAGTGCATGGATATTTTTAAAAAAAGTTTTATAAATTGTTTTCAGTGAAAGTATTGGAATTTGTTCTGGACATATTTGGCCACTGCTTTGTGCTGCATTGAGTGCTGCCTCTTTAATGCATTCACATTAGCAACTGGAGTAGCAATTCCAGATTTATTCTAGTATACTACTTTCTGGTTAAAAAAATGTTGTTATAGCTTTTAACAGTTTTATGAGCACAATACATTCAACAGTGTTATAGTAGTCCTTCAAGAGATTGCAAACAATAACTGATGTTGCTAACAGGGTTTTCTGGGTACCCAATGCCATGCATGGTTTTAATCAAATTCAGGAAATGTTCTTTTAATAGAATTTTTCCGTTGTGCTTGGTCTATGATCTCATTTGTGTTATTTGTGAGTTTTCTATTCCAAATTGAAATGCACTGGTTTTAATATGTAAGTCTAAAATGGGGGGGGTGGGGGCACAGTCTCTGATGGGGGTGCTGCATTGCATAAATGCACCTGTCTCCTATCTCCACTCTTAACTAGGAAACGCATTGACTCCTGCTGCTTTTCTCTGGGTAAACCTACCTATCTCCACTCTTAACTAGGAAACGCATTGACTCCTGCTGCTTTTCTCTGGGTAAACGCACCTATCTCCACTCTTAACTAGGAAACGCACTGACTCCTGTTAAATTCAGAACAAATAGTGTATTTATATTTGTATATATGTGGACCAGTTCTCACCTCTAGCTGCACCCGTTTTATGACTGTAGTCTGTTTCCTGAGAAACATCCCCCACTATTCATGTGATCCTTATCAGCTTCTAATTGGGGTGGAGTTGAATTGTTCATTTGAGCATCTCCCTATAAATTTAGATCAGCTCATGGAGGGAGATCACTGATGGGGGGGCACAGTCTCTGATTGGGGTGCTGCATTGCGCGAGCGCTGTGTTGATGGAGTGCTAAGAAGAAGCAGTTAAACACAGCAGGAGAACTAAAGCAGGAGAACTCAAGCAGCAGGGAGACACAACAACAGCAAGAAACTCTACTGCATGCTGGACAGACTGGAAGCAAACACCCTGGGAAACATCTCTTACAAGTCTGAGTGCCACTCCGAGTACCTTTTTAATATATCCCCTCTACTCCTCCTTTTCATATTACTTTCTTGTGTTCCCAAAATCTCATTTATTTACCCCTCTGCTCCACCCCAAAACTTGTACATCTCACCCTCACTGCTACCATCTCCCTACTACTGCTCTTATCACCTCCTGCAGATACTTCACTCTCCTGCTGACCCAAATACCAGGCCTGGAAGGTATGTACGCTCATGTACATCCCGCTCCCATGTTACTTTCCTCACCCTTCTTCTTTTCCTAACCTCTGGGGATATCTCCCCAAACCCTGGTCCTTCACCACCTCACTCACCCACTAGGCACCCTCCTACCCCCATGAACCGCCGCAACCCCCTCAACCTTATACCTGTCCCCCTCCTTCCCGCATCCATCCCTCCACTCTCGTTCAGTTGCATTGCTGAACTCTTCTCCACTTTCAGCTCCCTACTCTCTCCCACCCCACCCCCACCCAGTACCTCACTCACTGCCCACGAAATTGCCAATCACTTCCAAAATAAGATCGACGCAATCCGTAAGGACATTGCCAATGCTCAACCTACCTCCCCACCTAGCCTCCCTCCCACTATAACCCCATCAACTCTCCCCTCCTCTGACCTCGCAACCGCCCTACCCCCCACCACACCTAACGTCCCGCACACTATAACCTCCCCAACACTCCACTCCTTCAGCCTTGCTACCACCGAGGAGGTCACTAAGGTCTTCTCAGAAGCCTACCTCACCACTTGCCCCCTTGACCTTGTCCCCACACAACTCCTCCGGTCACCCTCCTCCTCCATCCTACGCTCCCTCACCCACATCTTCAATCTCTCCCTCTCTACTGGTGCATTCCCCTCCCCCCTAAAGCACGCGCACATCACCCCCATACTCAGAAAACCCTCCCTGGACCCCACTAACCTGAACAACCTTAGACCCATCTCCCTGCTGCCATTCACTTCCAAGCTCCTTGAGCGCTTACAGTTGCAAGAAAAAGTATGTGAACCCCTTGGGATTACGTGGAGTTTTGCATGAATTGGGCATAAAATGTGCTCTGAACGTCATCTAAGTCACAACAATAGAAGAACACAGTCTGCTGAACATAATACTACACAAACATTAGATGTTGCCATGGTTTAATTGCACATAACATGTAAACATTCACAGTGCAGGGAGGAAAAAGTATGTGAGGCCCTAGCTTAATGACTTCTCCCAGAGCTAATTGGAGCCAGGAGTGAGCCAATTTTGACTCCAATCAGTGTAATGATATTGGATGTGTTGCTGACAGCTGTCCTGCCCTTAAAAAACACACACCTGTTTTGGGTTTACTGGTTTCAAGAAGCACTGTCTGATGTGAACCATGCCTTGCAGAAAAGAGCTCTCAGAATACCTACGATCAAGAATTGTTGACTTGCATGAAGCTGGAAAGGGTTACAAAAGTATCTCCAAAAGCCTTGATGTTCATGTGTCCACAGTAAGACAGACTGTCTACAAATGGAGAAAGTTTAGCACTGTTGCTACTCTCCCTAGGCATGGTCGTCCTGTAAAAATGACTGCAAGAGCACAGCGCAGAATGCTGCATGAGGTAAAGAAGAATCCCAGAGTGTCCGCTAAAGACCTACAGAAATCTCTGGCATATGCTAACATTTTTGTTGACACATCTACAATAAGGAAAACATTAAACAAGAATGGAGTACATGGGAGGATACCACGGAGGAAGCCATTGCTGTCCAAAAAGAATATTGCAGCACGTTTGAAGTTTGCAAAAGAGCACCTGGATGTTCCACAGCACTACTGGCAAAATATACTGTGGACAGATGAAACCAAGATTGAGTTGTTTGGGAAGAACACACAACACTATGTGTGGAGAAAAAAAGGCACAGCACACCAACATCAAAACCTCATCCCCACTGTAAAACATGGCGGAGGGAGCATCATGGTTTGGGGCTGCTTTGCTGCCTCAGGGCCTGGACAGATTGTTGTCATTGATGGGAAAATGAATTCCAGAGTTTATCAAGACATTTTGCAGGAAAACGTATGACCATCTGTCCGCCAACTGAAGCTCCGCAGAGGATGGGTGATGCAACAGGACAATGACCCAAAGCATACAAGTAATTCAACAAAACAATGGCTGCAACAACACAGAATACGCCTTCTGGAGTGGCCCAGTCAGAGTCCTGACCTCAACCCGATTGAAATGCTGTGGCATGACCTTAAGAGAGCGATTCACACCAGACATCCCAAGAATATTGCTACACTGAAACAGTTTTGTGAAGAGGAGTGGTCCAAAATTACTCCAGATCGTTGTGCAGGTCTGATCTGCAACTACAGGAAACGTTTGGTTGAGGTTATTGCTGCCAAAGGAGGGTCAACCAGTTATTAAGTCCAAAGGTTCACTTACTTTTTCCTCCCTGCACTGTGAATGTTTACATGTTATGTGCAATTAAACCATGGCAACATCTAATATTTATGTAGTATTATGTTCAGCACACTGTGTTCTTCTATTGTTGTGACTTAGATGACGTTCAGAGCACATTTATGCCCAATTCATCCAAAACTCTGCGTAATCCCAAGGGGTTCACATACTTTTTCTTGCAACTGTAGTCTACAATCACCTAAGCGCCCACCTCACTGACAGCAACCTCCTCGATCCACTACAGTCTGGCTTCCATCCCCTACACTCCACCCAAACCACCCTACTCAAAATCACTAATGACCTGCTAACCGCCAAAGCTAATGGCCACTACTCAGTCCTCTTAGTCCTCAAATTTTCCACGGCCTTCGACACAGTCGACCACCCCCTCCTCCTTAATAAACTACACTCCGTCGGCATCAGAGACTCCACTCTCTCCTGGCTCTCCTCCTATCTATCCCAATGCTCCTTCAGCGTTACCTATAATGCTACCACCTCCCCCTCTTTCCCCCTCTCTGTTGGGGTCCCCCAAAGCTCTGTCCTCGGGCCCCTTCTCTTCTCCATCTACACCTCCTTCCTCTGCAAACTGATACACTCCCACGGCTTCAACTATCACCTCTACGCCGATGACATGCAAATTTAACTCTCCCCTCGCCTCACCCCTTCAGTCTCCGCCCGTATCACCCACCTACTGAATGACATATCAGACTGGATGTTGCTCCTCAAATTGAACCTTTGCTCAAATTGAACCTTTCCAAAACCGAGCTCCTGATTTTCCCCCCAGCCCTATCCATCACGACCAACAACGCCACCATCAGTCCCACCCCGCAACCCAAAGTCCTAGGTGTCACTCTAGACTCAGACCTGTCCTTCTAACCCCATGTCCAATCATTGGCAAACTCATGCAGGCTCCACCTCCGCAACATCTCCAAAATACGTTCGTTCCTAACCCCAGACACTACTAAACAACTCGTTCACTCCCTTATTATCTCACGTCTGGACTATTGCAACTCCATTCTCACCAGCCTACCTCATCGCAGACTATCCCCGCTTCAGTCTATCCTGAACTCAGCGGCCAGACTCATCCACCATACCAACCTCTCCGCTTCTGCCAACCCCCTCTGTCATTCCCTCCACTGGCTCCTGATTGCCCAACGCATTAAATTCAAACTACTAACACAGACATACAAAGACATTTATAATGCTGCCCCAAACTGCCTCACCAACCTGATACCCAAATACCACCTTCCCGTAATCTTTGCTCCTCACAAGACCTCCTACTTCCTAGCTCCCTGGTTTCCACCTCCCACACCCGACTGCGGGACTTCTCCAGGACTTCCCCCATCCTCTGGAACTCACTACCCCAATCCATCAGACTGTCACCTACCCTCCTCACCTTTAGGTGCACCCTGAAAACTCATCTCTTCAGGGAAGCCTACCCCACCCTCACCTAACAGCCGATCTCCTTCACTCCTCCTACCACTCCATCCCCCACAGCCACTTCCTCCTGTACCACTATCCCCTCCCTCCTAGATTGTAAGCTCGAAAGAGCAGGGCCCTTGAACCCCTCGTGTTTTGTTTTGTTACTGTATTGCCTCATGTTCTGTCCCCCACTATAATGTACAGCGCTGAGCAAACCATTTAGCGCTATATAAATACTGTATAATAATAAAATATACAACAATTAAGATGGTAGGAGTTGATATGAGTGGTGTCAGTACTGGATTTATAAGGAGGCAAAAGAGGCAACTGCCCTGGGCCCCCTTGACAAAATGGTCCACCCTGTATACAAAAATAATATAAAGCAATTAACAAAAAAAAACCATTTTATATATATATATATATATATATATATATATATATATATATATACGCACACACACTCATCATGGCAGAGATTCAAGAAGGTGTTGGAAACATTCCTCAGAGATTTTGATCCATATTGACATGATAGCATCGCGCAGTTGCTGCATATTTGTCGGCTGCACATCCATGAACCATTGATACAAGGCAGGATGGATCCATGCTTACATGTTGTTTACACCAAATTATGACCCGGTCATCTGAATGTCACAGCTGAAATTGAGATTCATAAGACTAGGCAACGTTTTTCCAATCTTCTGTTGTCCAATTTCGGTGAGGCTGTGTGAAAGCCTCCGTTTCCTGTTCTTAGCTGACAGGAGTGGCACGCAGTGTGGACTTCTGCTGCTGTAGACCATCTGCTTCAAGGTTCAATGTGTTGTGCAATCAGAGATGGTATTCTGCATACCTTGGTTGTACCGAGTGGTTATTTGAGTTACTGTTACCTTTCCATCATCTCGAGCCAGTTTGCCCATTTTCCTCTGACATCAACAAGGCATTTACGTCCACACAGCCGTCGCTCACTGGATATTTTCTCTTTTTCAAACCAGTCTCAGTAAACCCTAGAGATGATTGTGTGTGAAAATCCCAGTAGATCAGCAGTTTTTGAAATACTCAGACCAGCCCGTCTGGCGCCTAAATGCATTGAGTTGCTGCCATGTGATTGGCTGATTAGTAATTTGTGTTACCAAGCAATTGAACAGGTGTACCTAATAAAGTAGCCGGTGAGTGTGTGTGTGTGTGTGTATGTATGTATATATATATATATATATATATATATATATATTATATATATATAATATACAGTTGTGTTCAAAATAATAGCAGTCAGACATCACTAACCTGATCAATCACTGTTTTTGGTAGAAATGATATTTATACATGACAAATAATTTACTAGCAGGTGTAGTAGAGTACTAGAAATCCAACAGACCCAACAGTCATGACATGCATGCTGCTGATTCTGTGTAATTGAATCACTAATTGAAAGGGGCATGTTCAAAATAATAGCAGTGTGGAGTTCTATTAGTGAGATCATTAATTCTTTGAAAAACAGGTGGCAATTATTGCCCTTATTTAAGGAAGGAAGGCTGCAAATGTTGTACATGCGGGTTACAGTGCATTTCTCTCTGAAATTCTGAGGAAAATGGGTCGTTCCAGACATTGTTCAGAAGAACAGCGTACCTTGATTAAAAAGTTGATTGGAGAGGGGAAAACAAGAAGTGCAGAAAATGATAGGCTGCTCAGCTAAAATAATCGCAAATGCTTTAAAATTACAACCAAAACCTGAAAGACGTGGAAGAAAGCGAAAAACTACCATTCGAATGGATAGAAGAATAGCCAAAATGGCAAGGACTCAGCCAACAATCAGCTCCAGGAAGATCAAAGAAGGTCTAAAGTTACCTGTGAGTACTGTTACAATTAGAAGACGCCTGTGTGAAGCCAAGCTATCTGCAAGAAGCCCCCGCAAAGTCCCACTGTTGAAAAAAAGACACGTGTTGTAGAGGTTACAATTTGCCAAAGAGCACATTGACTGGCCTAAAGAGAAATGGCGCAACATTTTGTGGACTGATGAAAGTAAGATTGTTCTTTTTGGATCTAGTGGCCGGAGACAGTTTGTCAGATGACCCCCAAACACTGAATTCAAGCCACAGTACACTGTGAAGACAGTGAAGCATGGTGGCGCAAGCATCATGATATGGGGATGTTTCTCATACTACGGTGTTGGGCCTATTTATCGCATACCAGGGATCATGGATCCATTTGAATACATCAGAATACATGAAGAGGTCATGCTACCTTATGCTGAAGAAGAAATGCCCTTGAAATGGGTGTTCCAACAAGACAATGACCCCAAACACACCAGTAAACGTGCAACATCTTGGTTCCAGACCAACAAGATTGATGTTATGAAGTAGCCAGCCCAATCCTCGGATCTTAATCCAATAGAAAACTTGTGGGGTGACATCAAAAATGCAATTTCTGAGGCAAAACCAAGAAATAGAGAAGAACTGTGGAATGTAGTTCAATCATCCTGGGCTGGAATACCTGTTCACAGGTGCCAGAAGTTGGTTGACTCCATGCAACACAGATGTATAGCAGTTCTCAGAAACAGCGCTTATACAAGTAAATATTCATTAAGTGATTCAAAGGAAAGCAAAATCTTCAAACATTTTTCAGTTTATATAGTGAATGTTTGAGTTTGTAAAAAAGAATACAAACACTGCTATTTTTTTGAACAGTCTAATATTCACTTTTCTTCAATTTTTTTAGAGGAACAACACAAATTTGATCTATTTTTCTTCATATTTTGATTTGGAATAGAATGTGTAGTGTTCCCAATGCATTTGTGTGTATGGAAATAAAAGCTATTAGAAGGATTTTGAGCTTTATTCACTTTTTTCAACACACTGCTATTATTTTGAACACGACTGTATCTTATATATATATATATATTGTGACAGGATGAACGGCGAGGTGATAGAGGGACGCTATGTGTCACCTCGCATATGCTCATACCTGACCGTTTAGGTGGAGTCCACTCCGGGTTTTCGAGGCAACAGTTAAGCAGGTGGGTCCGGACCAGAGTTTGGGCTCCACTGATGACCACCAACAGGTGGTATAAAAAGGGCAGGGTTGGAGCAAGGAGTTGCTCGTGGCCTGGGACTCAGAGAGGTGTTCTGAGAGAGCTGTGTGTATGGACTATACCTGCAAGAAAAGGTTTGCTGTTACTTTGTTTTGGTGACAGGGAGAAGCCCTTCACCTTTGAGAGAGGAATCATCTTTTGTTTAGTTAGTGCCTGGATGGCAAGGGTTTATTTTCATGTTCTGTTTATTTTCCTGCAAACCTTTTAAATAAAGCTGACAACCAGTCAGATTTTGATGAAAGCCTGCTGTGCGGTCTACCTTTGTCCCAGGGAAGGAGATCCCCCACCTGAGCTAACCCCACATATGGTGGACGATGCGGGCAACTTCCTGAGCAAGTGGGAAGATGGAGGAAATAATAAGAGCCTTGCTGCAGGTGAATGCAGCACAACGGGAGACAAATCGCCAGTTTGCGGAAGCCCAAGAAGCAGACCGAGAGCTCCTTAAGCAGGTGGCCCAACACCTACTAGAATTAAAGAAGGAATCTGCAGATCCGCTGCCAGGGGAGCAGAAAATGGTGCGGGCCAGCTATGTGTTGCAGAAAATGACACCTGCGGATGATGTGGAGGCCTACCTCACAACTTTTGAAAGGGTTGCTGTTCGGGAAGGATGGAAAAAGGAGCAATGGGCAGGACTGCTTGCACCATTTTTGACAGGTGAATCCCAAAAAGCCTATTATGACCTGGAGCCAGGGGATGCCCAGGACTATGAGAAACTAAAGGCTGAGGTCCTGGCACGCCTGGGTGTCACCACTGCAGTCCGGGCTCAGCGGGTGCATCAGTGGCATTACAGGGCGGACAAACCACCCAGATCTCAGATGTTCGATCTGATACATCTCTCCAAAAAGTGGCTCCAGCCAGAGGTATTGTCAGGCCCTCAGATTGTGGAGCGGGTGGTCATGGACCAATATTTGCGTGCACTCCCTGCCACTTTGAGGAAGTGGGTCGGCCGTGGAGACCCTAAATCTGCAAACGAGCTGGTGGACCTGGTGGAGAGATATGCAGCCGCTGAGGACTTTTTCCATTCACCTGGGCCGTACCCCAATGTCACTAGGGGTGGAAAACTATCCGGAAGATCCGGTAAGACTGTTCCATGGGCCAAAGGCTCAGAAAAAAATAAGACTATTGTGTCAGATAATGAGACTGTAGGCTTAGGACCTAGAGACTGGCCAAATAGGTCAGGAAGGTCCCCAAAGCCATTTAGAGGTCTAAGCACTGAACATATAATATGTTATCGTTGCCATGCGTTAGGTCATATTGCTGCAAACTGTCCTTTAAATGATGAACCTATGCAATGTGAAAATGCGTATTTAGGAAAACGCATGTCTCTGTTTGCACAGGTGGTATGTACTGCAGCATGTCAGAAACGCATGGAAAAGCAAATGTGTGTGATTGCCATTGATGAAAAGCCAGTAACTGCTCTGCTAGACTCGGGTAGTGTTGTGACCTTGGTTAAGAGTGATTTGGTAAACCCTGCAAGCTTACACCCTAGCATGATTGGGGTTATTTGTATTCATGGTGATACACGTAATTACCAGACTGCTCTGGTGGAGATTGGTACTCCCTGGGGCCCTGTGACCCATTCAGTGGGGGTGGTGCCCTCTCTGCTTCATGAAGCCATATTGGGGAGAGATTTTCCCCATTTCTGGAAGTTATGGGATAAGGAGGGGAGTCAGGAGGACCGAGCTCCCCCTGCTGGGGAAACAAAGAAAACTACTGAACTCACTCCTGACCCCTTTGACGGCAAGGTGGAAGGGGAAACTGTCGGTGTGTCCGAGGAAGGCGTAGATCTTTTCCCTTTATCTGTAATGGCTGGGGAGCAGGAGGAGTTAGATCCAACCCCAGACATTGAGGAGATAGAGCAAGAGATGCTCGCTGGCTCTAGTGAGAGTGGACAGAATGTGGTGCCTGACCTAGAGGTCCAAAAAGAGGATTTCTGTACGGAACAACTGAAAGATTCCACACTTAATAGAGCCCGTGAAAACATTAAAATGATTGATGGGGAACCAGTGGAAAATGATGTAGCGGTGTCTTTTCCCTACATGGCTCTTAACAATAACTTGCTGTATCAAGTGGTAAAGCAGGGGGAGGAGGTGGTAGAACAATTAGTGGTCCCCAAACCCTTTCGCCGGATGGTACTGGATTTAGCCCATGGGCATATAATGGGTGGACACCTGGGTGTAGAGAAAACAAAGGAGAGAATAACCCAGAGATTCTTTTGGCCAGGCTTACATGGAGACGTCAAAGCGCATTGTGAGTCATGTCCGGAATGTCAATATTCCGCGCCCTCACCCCATTTTCGCAGTCCGCTAGTACCTCTACCCATAATTGAAGTACCGTTTGAAAGAGTGGGCATGGACCTGGTGGGTCCAGTAGTAAAGTCTGCCCAGGGCCATCAGCACATACTGGTTATACTTGACTATGCCACCCGGTATCCTGAAGCCATCCCCTTGCGTAATACCTCCGCTAAAAATATCGCCAAAGAGCTTGTCCGGGTGTTTAGTCGTGTAGGTATCCCAAAGGAGATATTAACGGATCAGGGCACGCCATTTATGTCTAGAGTTATGAAAGAGTTATGCAAATTGTTCAAAATCTCCCATCTCCGTACCTCGGTCTACCACCCCCAAACCGATGGGCTTGTGGAAAGGTTTAACAAGACCCTTAAGAATATGTTAAAAAAGGTGGTGGACAAAGATGGGAGAAATTGGGATTTTTTGCTACCATATCTCATGTTTGCTATACGAGAAGTACCTCAGGCATCTACAGGATATTCACCTTTTGAATTACTGTATGGTAGACATCCCAGGGGATTGCTAGATGTCGCAAAAGAAACCTGGGAGGGAGAGACCACGCCCTATAGACGTGTCATCGAGCATATCTCACAGATGCAGGATAGAATCGCAGCTGTCATGCCACTTGTTCGGGAACACATGGAGCAACCCCAGAAAGTGTGCCATTGGCTTAGAGGAGGCCAAATATCTTGGCTACATCATTGGTCGAGGTCTCATTAGGCCTCAGATCAATAAAATTGAGGCAATTCAAAAGTGGCCCCAACCTGTAAATAAAAAACAAGTCCCGGCATTTCTTGGAATCACGGGGTACTACAGGCGGTTTATCCCCAATTTTGCCACCATTGCAGCCCCACTGACAGATCTGACAAAAGGTAGGGGGTCAGTCATGATTAAGTGGAATCTTGAGGCGGAGACCGCATTTCAAAGGCTGAAACAAGCTCTCTGTGCTCAACCTGTGCTTGTGACTCCAGATTTCACAACACAGTTTGTGGTACAGACTGATGCCTCTGATGTGGGACTAGGTGCTGTCCTGTCCCAAATCAGAGATGGGGAGGAGCACCCTGTGGTCTTCCTAAGTAGAAAGCTCAACAAACATGAGAGAAACTATGCCATTGTGGAGAAGGAATGTTTGGCCATCAAATGGGCCTTGGAGGCCCTGAAATATTACCTGTTGGGAAGACCGTTCAAGTTGGTTACTGATCATGCCCCGCTCAAATGGATGTGTGATAATAAGGAGAAAAACAGTCGAGTGACAAGGTGGTTTCTCGTGCTACAAGTGTTCAAATTCACAGTGGAACACAGAGCGGGGAAGCTGCAAAGTAATGTAGATGCCCTCTCCCGGGTCCATTGTCTGGTTGGGACAGTTGCTCAGCCGCAGGGGCTTGAGCAGAGGGGGGGGGTATGTGACAGGATGAACGGCGAGGTGATAGAGGGACGCTATGTGTCACCTCGCATATGCTCATACCTGACCGTTTAGGTGGAGTCCACTCCGGGTTTTCGAGGCAACAGTTAAGCAGGTGGGTCCGGACCAGAGTTTGGGCTCCACTGATGACCACCAACAGGTGGTATAAAAAGGGCAGGGCTGGAGCAAGGAGTTGCTCGTGGCCTGGGACTCAGAGAGGTGTTCTGAGAGAGCTGTGTGTATGGACTATACCTGCAAGAAAAGGTTTGCTGTTACTTTGTTTTGGTGACAGGGAGAAGCCCTTCACCTTTGAGAGAGGAATCATCTTTTGTTTAGTTAGTGCCTGGATGGCAAGGGTTTATTTTCATGTTCTGTTTATTTTCCTGCAAACCTTTTAAATAAAGCTGACAACCAGTCAGATTTTGATGAAAGCCTGCTGTGCGGTCTACCTTTGTCCCAGGGAAGGAGATCCCCCACCTGAGCTAACCCCACAATATATAGAGAGAGAGATGTATGCTTTACTCTGGACTGGTATATTGTATTGTTTTTAAGAAAGATTTTTGGCGGCTGAAGCAAGCCACGCAAAGATTGTTCATGCTCTTAAGGAAGGTGGCCTATGACTGCTTGTATGTGCACACGTGACCTCAGAATGATGCTGTGTCATGCTTTTTGAAAATGTGTGAATGTCACTGAGAATGTAAACTAACTCTGTGTTTTACTCTCATTTCATTTCGAACTCCAAAGAAAACCAGTTTGGTTGTGAAAGTTTATTTGTACTATTGGGGCTTCCTGAAATGCTGGCCTAATTATGTTTAACTATGCTGCTGTTGTGGTTATTCTTTATAATGAAAGCAATTGACTTTAGATAATGTCCCTCAATACGTAGGGAAGAAACAGGCTGTTTTGGTGGACTTACTATGTGGTGACAAAGCTATTGTTTTGTGTAGCTTGTCCCAAGGTCCATTTTCTTGTTAGAGAGGCGCATGATGACCTATGAAGCCCGTGGTTGTCCCAAAAAAACGTAATAAAATTTGGTACTAAAAATGGATAGATTCACAGGATACTCTAAAGGTCAATTAACAATTTTGAGCTTCATGTGGACACATGTTGGGTAGAATAACCCTGGGGGAGGGGGGGGGGGGTACCTGACCTTGGAGTCATCTGGTTCAGTTGTTTTCTGCACTGTGGGGATTTTACCACCTACAGTCTCCTACAAAACTCAGATACACTCCATGCTTTAGTTCTTTGTTAAAAAAAGTTTTAATTTTGTCTCGTTTAGTTTACCACACTCATTGGACTCCTAATATATATGGTTACCATCCAACTGGGACAGGCATTGATATTTTATGTCATCAGATGTGTGGAAACAAGTTGGAAGTACGTAGTTGTATTTCTGCACAATTGAACTTCATTAATGTACCATTCTAGAGATCTAAACAGAAGCCAAACAGAAAAATGTGTTTTGTTTTGTTTCAAATTCGTTCGTTAAGTTTTGCTTCATTGTATTTGTCATGTTAGAATTATTTGTTTTCAGAATGTATTTGGATTTGTTTTGTATATTCGTTATTTTCAAATTGAAATCCAAATTTTGTAAGACCGCTATATTCATTCAATTTTATTTTTTTCTATTCTATTCTGTTCTATTTTATTCTATTCTATTCTTTCTCTTATATTCTACTCTGTAACTTTCTATTCTTTTATTTTTTATTCTATTCTTTTTTTTTCTGTTCTATTCTGCGCTCTTTTATTCTTTTCTTTTCTATTCTTTTTTTCTGTTTTATTTAATGTTCTGTATTTTCTATTATATTCCTTTATGTTGTATTCTATTTTTTTCATTTTATTCTATTTTATTATATTCTTTTCTTTTCTATTATATTCTATTCCTTCATTTTTTATTCTATTTTGTTTTATTCTATTTTATTATTTTCTGTTCTATTCCATTCTGTTTTTTCTATTCTATTCTAATCTATTCTATTCTATTTTTAATGTTATTTTCTATTGTACTGTATTCTTTTATATTCTATTCTGATTTATTCTATTTTTCTTGTTCCTTTCTTTTCTATTTGATAAAGCAGTCGAAGTAGGAATCATCATCTTATTTCACTTTTATACCTTACTGTATTTATTGCAATACATTTCCATTTCAAACTTGAATTCATTTTCAAATTCGAAATAATTTTCAAAGTAGAATTAGAATTCATTTTTGAATTAGAATTTGAAATATTAAGATTTGTTGAAATACGTTACTATTGTGATACAGAAACTCGGATGCATCCAGATCTCTGAATAACAAAAATTTTGTCCAAATTTCAATTCACAACAAAATGAACTGCACATGTCTAGATCTGAATATGGAAAGTATTCTTCCTTTGATTTGTAACTACGAAATGTACCTATTCAGCTATGGAACTGACTGGTATTGTTATGTGAATGGCAAATAAAAAAAAAAAAAGTACATGCAGTTTGTAGTAAATGCCAGAGAGGCTTACATTTGATTATGGATACATTTGAGTTTGTTGAATGCTGCAAAAGTTGCCAATGTGTATTTGATACCAGAATGCAGAAAATGCAGTCATACTGGTTGCAGACCTGAAACCTACAAACTGTTTTGTACTGTATTCATATTAGTTATGGTGTTTTTTTACCATGTTTTTACAAATAAATTACCCAGCATGCTCCAAATGGTCATTTGCCAATGATTGTGATTCCTTGATATGGCGTTACATACACGTTGAGGTGGATGCTATGCAAGCTAAGATTTTTAGTGAAAGGCGTGAGAAGAGGAGATTAAGGGGGGATATGATTAGCATGTATAAATACATCAGTGGTTCATATAGTGAACTCAGTGTAGAGTTATTCACCTTGAGGACATCACAGAGGACAAGGGGGCACTCCATCTCCAACTACAGAAAGGTTTCTTCACAGTAAGAGCTGTGAAAATATGGAATAGACTCCCTCAAGACTTGGTTCTGGACAGCTCAGTGGATTGCTTTAAAAAAGGCCTGGATTCTTTCTTAGATACACAGAATATAACTGGTTACTAACATTTATAGGTAAAGTTGATCCAGGGAATATCTGATTGCCTCTCGGGGGATCAGGAAGTCATTTTTTCCCCTGCAGGAGAAAATTGGATCATGCTTTGCTGGGTTATTTGCCTTCCTCTGGATCAACTGAGGGTATAGGATTATAACTTTTTTATGGTCGAACTGGATGGACTTTTGTCTGTTTTCAGCCAGACTAACAATGTAACTATGTCACAATTTAGCTTTAACTCAAACTGCTGTGTTAAAAAGAATTTAAAACCACACAACAAATCTATTTGAATTGAAAACCAAGCTTATGTTTACAGGTGCAGAGTCTAAGCTGTGAACTTGGAATACTACTGACAATAAAGCTTGCTTCATCTTTGGCAAATGCATCCCATTTAGTAGACTTGAATGCATACCAATTGAAACAGGTTCCATTGTTACTTACACAAAAGTGTTGCATGTCACAGTTTTGTACCAGTCTTTGTACAGGTACATGTGTAACTACAAAGAGCAAAGGACATTTTTTCCCCTTACTGTTACCCTGGGAACACCAACAATTTACTGTAAACGTCATATAGTTTATCTGATATTGATGATGGGGTAAAAGAATGGCACTAAACACTCTTTGTATCTAACATTGCCAGATAATATTACTCCAGTACAATGTAAAAAAAAAAATCAATCCTATCTGTGTGCAAATACATGCTGCATGACTGGTCATAAACAGTATAATGTCTCCCTGAGAACAAAAAACTCATTGACCTTGAGACAACACGTATATATTTCACAGAGGTGCCACAGATATTCTTGAAATAGTAAGTCTGTACAACAGAAGGATGCTTCTGAAGGCACTAAGTATCTTGGGAAATACATGCCTAATACAAACCATACATGGGTCGAATTCTGACCGATTTGTATTCCGAAATTCGAAAACGCCGTTCACTTGGTAATCCGATGGTGCCATCAATGATTTCGAAAATCGGCCTACCAAGTTATAAAGTTCACCCCATATAACAGACGAAACTTCTGTTCCTTCCAGGTCATGGCTCATGTTCATATTCTTTTTGGAAAAACGATCGTACGATTTGACCATCATTGAGTAGAAAATCGGTAGTTTTTCAGAAATTTTCCAACATGATCAATCACCGAAAAGGGGAGAAACCACGAAAATCGGCCGGTGCCATTGACCCACTAACAGAGCGAATATCGGCCAATTATTCTTAGGTCCAATTTTCGGACACAAAATCAGTCGAATTTTGACCTATGTATCTCTGGCATTTGTGTATCTCTAGGGTTAGATCCCCTGTCAAGCATTTTTGCAGTCTTTGTCCAAATTGGGGAGATTTACCTCTCTGTTTATACTGGTGATCATTGTCACCGAAAAAGTAAATGAGGAGAATTCTATCATTTTAGAGTTGCTTCCATAACAAAAGGTAATAGAACATGTTAAAATGGGGACACCTGTTCAAGGAAAAATGTCTAAGAGGGATATTCCTGCCACTTTGGAGGTTTTCTCTAACTTCCTGTTGCGTTTCTGGGACAGAAAGTAAAGGAAAATGTCCTTAAACAGACAGTAAACCAAAGAAAAATAAACCCTTGTTCTATCTAAAGCTTTAATTTGTTATTGTATTTAAATCTGCTAGTCCTTCCAACACTCTTCTTCCCCCAGACTGACAAAGCTGCTGTCCAAAGGTATCTCTGTTGCTCCTTCATCCAGAGTGTAGGTACCCTACATACAGTAACACAGGAGGTGTGTTACTGGCCAGATCACCAGGTGAAAACAGAGGGAAAAAAGACTAAAAAAAGAAAAATAATGCAGCCACCACACCACATAGGATTGGTAAGATGCTATATATTGCATATTTAGTTTTGAGTTTAATACTGCTTTAATTTAGACATTAACGCAATCCTTTGAGCTTATTAAAGAGACCTGTATAAGGAAACAAGCGAAAGTCGTTGGCATATTAGCATTATTCTGTCTCCTTAGTGAAGGCCGGAGCTCCCCAGTCTATTCTCCACATCCTAGCGCAGAGATTAGACATTTTTTTTCTCCATCTCACAATACCCAGATCTTTAGGGACTGGCAGAGACCTGCAGCAGGGCATTTCCACGTATTCATGAACACATGCACCGGTTGCTGTCAGTGACCATTGTGGGGTTTTGCGGCTTGTTTGCAACCTGCATAAGCTCACAGAGGATTCCAGGAGGTGGGAAGAGCAATGTCATTCTAGCCAAGGCCAAAAAGTAGGAAGTGCTGCAGAGAAATCTTTTTGTTTAAGAGGGAAAAACACCCAATTCTTTAAAGAGAGAGGGGGGAGGAATGTGGAAAGCTAAAGCTGTTTTAACGGGTGAAGCGCCACTTCAAATATGCTATCACTACTGACCTCACCTTTTGAAAATGGCAGTTCAAATGTTGTAATGATGTTGCTAACACTTCAATGCTGTGCGAGTAAATGAGCCAGAAGAGGTATAGAAAATATAAAACAAATTTATAGCATGCTTATTCTGGATTTGTGCCTCAAAAGCACTGCAGCCATGGGCTTTCCTAAATATGGATGACCTAATATTTAGGCTAGGCTGATACTTTACAGGTGCGACGGAGCTCATTTGCGTTCCACTGCGTTCCAGTGCGCCGAGTGTAGAGTAGCCCATTCATTTCAATGGACTGCCCTGTGTGAGAGAAACGTACCAAATATACTTTTCAAAATTGCGGTACAATGAAGTGCATGGTGCCGCCAACCATGCGTTTTGGCACGCCCAAAAATACGCATGTTAACAATTACTGGCACTGCCGTGTGTCTGATAACAGACAAAGTGTTTCTGTTGGTGTCAGGAAAGCATGCGATTTTGCAACAGTTACATTTTTTAGGAAAGAGCTAATGTGGTTGCAATCACCCTATAAACAATCTTTAATGTTTTTGTTTTTTTTTAAAAAGGATGCTTACTCACATCTCCTATACTTTATTTTTTCCAAATCGCTAACATGTTCCTGTAAGCAAATAGTAGTCACAGAATTTTTTGGCTGTATTTCACTTGATAGAAGTACTGCGCACTGTTGAGAACCTGAGCTGTAAAGGGGCTTAAATGCCAGCCTCCTAGTTCTTAAAAAGCCAACAATCCCTAAGAGGGTAGCCTGAATATATGCACATTGATCCTAAATGTCTTCGGTCTAGTTAAAAAAATACACACAATATAGTTTACCCTTTATCCATGAAGCTTCAAAGAGTCTTCAAGAAAGCATAGAGACTACGAGGCTGCATTCTTCCTGATGGCCCTTTAATGACCTTACCTGTTTGTCCCCTGCGCCATCTGCTAACCACCTGTCATTTGGTTGTTTTGTTTCTAATAAAGTGGATTTTCAGAAGTGCAGCCGTCTGGAGTTTTCTGCCTCACAGTATGCAGCATGCGAGCTAGGCTGGCACCCATTCAATGTGTGTGGGGATGATCTAGAGACACACCACCTGGAGCCACTTTCCAGAATATAGAACATTGTGGGATAGTAGTTTGGGCCCAAGGGGAAATTAATTAAATTTTTGAATTTGTTCAATAATTCAGATTCGGAAAACAAATGGATCCAAATTTCGTTCAATTCGTTAATATGGATGCGCATGGTGCCAGTCGATATTGTCAAATCAGATTGTGCCATTTCTCTTGGTGGGTTGGACTAACTTCTGGAAATATTCAATTCTTCCATTTTGAATTCATGAATTCAATAATATATTTAATATATAACAATCTTCTGAAAAAACTGCTACATTTTTCAAATCCACCCGGACCAACAAATATACGAAATGAATGCTGAAGATACAAAACGATGTCTGAAAATAAACTGGGTCAACATGACAAATATGATGAAACGAAATTCTTCAATGAACAAATGTATCCAAAATGAAACAAAACTAAAATTTTCGTTTTGCACATGTTTAATGGCAACCTCCAGCAAGAAGAAACAGGAACAATGCTGGAGGCAATTTACAGCACACACTAACTTTGGTAACATAATTATTAATGTGGAATGTATGTTCTCTACTAAAGAACATTATTTTTTTTATCAAGTTATTATGGGTAAATTCCTTTTTTAACTAAATGAAAAAATGAGCCCCATGTTCAAATTTAATTACTTGTAATAGCATTCTCAATGTATGCTGTAGCATGGGTGTGTTGCCCACTATCGTAGTTGTGCATTGGGGTGCCATTCTAAATGAATGGCCCCACCAATCATGTGTTGCAATAACACACAGTAAAATGAGATTCAATACAACACACTGGTTCAATTGAACCCTATATAGTTTATGGTTCTGTAAATATAGAAATATGGTAGCTGCCACTGTGGACTTACTTTTGATGGTACAGGCTCCAGGGTTTTCCCTTCATCATGCTTTCTCTGGTCAATGACTCACTAAATGGTGAAGCAAAGCTGAGGGTGATAGCCCTGAAACACCTTCAGAAATAACCCAGCAATGGCAGCTCTCACGTTTCTCTCCTGAGTCCTGACAGATTCCCTTAAAAAGTGTTAATTGGTGCTAAGAAAAAGCCGTAATTCTCCAAAAGCTTTCCTTTCCATTTTTCCATTACTATCCAGCCAGCCATTTGATTTAATGCTCAGCTGCTTCTCAATTAAGGGACATTACTTGTACTCAGTACAAATGTATTTAACAGCAGAAAAAAATAAATGTATGAAAAAATAGATATTTAATTTTTTTTTTGCCGTACTACTTAATGCAGCATTTTTGCTGAAATAGAAAGCTAAATAAGCTTAAGGCAATTTTTGTTTTCATCTGGCACTAGATAATTTACTGCATCTGAAAAATGATGGTAGAATTTGATTATGTATAAATAGAATTAAATTAAAGGATCAGTCCAGTCAAAATACAACATTTTAGTTGTTGATAGGTGCTGGGTTAAATTAAATTAGCTTTTATCTTTAGATGATTCTGTAGGTTAGAATTTGCTTGACTTTACTTCATAAAATGGATAATGTAAAAAGAGCCTGAATGTGCAGGTGGATGGCAATACCCAAATTTCCCAGATGGATAGGAAAAGAGTCATGAATTCTGTTAGAGAAGTATCACTGTTTGAGTATGCAATTTTGACACTACTTCCAGCTTCATAGGCCAAGTCAAAATTATTTAACAGGTTATCCTGAACGGCTCCGCCATTAGAAAATAGAAAGGAGATTTATTTAGACTGGAGTTCTTCTTTAATCCTTTCCTTTTTACAATTCATTCAACATTATGATTGTACACAACCGCCACTTATCTGCAATTTGGCCTTAACTAGTGTAGCAATGAAAAAGCATTTCATTTCTATTCTTATATAGGCAGGGGACAAGGAAGCAAACCCGTCTTTTCTATATGTCTACCTACTCTATAATTAGAGAGAGAGAGAGAGAGAGAGAGAGAGAGATTTTTAGATAAGACGTTATGTTCCATTTACATAAGGTAAATATTTCCATCCATTGCATTTCAAGAATGTTCCAGGGCACCACAACAAAGGATGTGCGATGCAGTGATTTGCAATAAAATTTAGGACATACATTTCTGTACATCAAGTTATGTTGTTATTATTATTATTATTATACAGGATTTATATAGCGGCAACAGTCTGCTCAGCACTGTACAATATAACGGAAGATAATACAGCAACAATACAGTTCAATAAAAGAGGGATAGGAGGGCCCTGCTCCTTGGAGTTTACAATCTAGGAGATCCCATTCATATTCATTGGGTTGCCTGATGCAATGCTTTCCATTGTGTGCTTTGTGGAATATGCATCCTGGCATGGATGGGACCTTAGACCCAACTGAAAAATGTATGACCATTTACAGACCTTAACAACCAGAATTTGTAAAATGGTTCTACAGTCAAACCTTGTTTCCTGAAAGTCAAAAGGTGACACAAGGTACACACATTGTACTTTGGCTACAAAAGCTACTAATTTACAATTCCAGGGTTGCTTGTCATTAGACCAAGGTCATATTGATTTTTTTTATAACCACATGCAACCTTTTTACAAATGGTTTAGGGCCCTCAGCTAGTTTACGAAATTAAATTGATTGAGACACTAAAACCTTCTATAAGAAATGGCTATGACACATAACAGTGTGACTTTGTACAAATGTGTACCAAAGTTGAGACTTCTGCCTGTAGGTGCACAGTTTCCCACTTATGTCCTACCATTATTCCAAACTATGGTAGGCAGAATGTATTCTGACTCCAACTGTTATACTAGTGACTTATCCCTTGCTGAGACATCTATACCTGGCCTTTATAAGCAGATACAATCACCATGGACAGTCTTTACCAGATAGATGAGTTCATCGAATACCTTCTCTCATCCAAGAAAATCTTTATTGAATGAAACGTGTTAACAGCAGACAACAGGATGTGGCAGATGGTTGAAAAGACGGTATTTGCAGGTCAAAACATGGTAATGCTGTGGCACCATGAGAGCAGATTAACATGTGGCCATGAGACTAGCAGCCATTTTTATCCCATGAAAGCAATGTGACATACATTATAAAATGGAAGGAAACGCAGAAAAAGAGGTAGCAATAACCAAAATGACTACAAAATGGCAGTATATTAACCAACTGTACTGAAGTCAATAAACAATGGCTTAAGGAAAATTAACTATATAAATTCTCAATTCACAGCAATATGAACATTAACCATTCTTATGCATTGTATTGTATTTTCACACAACAAGTGTGACAGCACAGAATATTTTCCTTTTGTTTTGGTTAGCATGAGAACGGTCTTGCACCTTGATCAGGTTTTTATTGCAGTGTACCAATTTGGGAGATGTTTCTTCACATTCTGCCCTGGTGACAAAGTAGAAAGAAATCTGTCTACCAGGTACACAACAACAATAAAATCCATAATGTAGTAAAGTGGAGGAAGGCTGACTATTGACACATACTGTAGCAGAATATAATGTTCATCTATTTTAACACTAAACTACCACTGGTCAAAACTGAAAAAACATACTTTTCAGTGTTTTCCTTATGTGTGCATTTAAAATACTTAAGAAATAAAATCATCCTTGGACTATAACACCACCACAAGGAAGCTGTTTTAGTCTACAAAAAAAAAGCAAAATATGCATCACTAGAGTATCATAAAAAATGAAAACGTTATTGGCAAATCAATAAACCCAGCTAGGATGTGAAAATGGCTCTGGTCCCTAAGGAATGAACAACCACTAGTCCTGAAGTGATTAAAAAACAATTTTTGCAAACCTTAAAAATACCTTTTACCTTATTTATGGATTCCTTCAAATTACTGAATCATTTTTAATCTGCAAGTTTGATTATTTGACATCTACCTAAAATATTGAGAAGCCACTTGCACTCTCATTGTTGAAATTAGACTTACAATGAAAGTATTTTCTCTGCAAGTCCATAGGCAAGAAGAACAGGTGGCCAAGCAGAGTGACAGAAGCAAAGGAAAGAGAAGTATGTGCTGTTGGTGGGGTTACCTGCATGGGCACACATTTGCTCTATTGTCCTAACAAGAGTTTGAAATCAACGGAGATTTAAGTTCGTCCACTAGTTGCATTTAACAGTAAATGTCATGGTGTGTTAATAAATACATACCTGCATGAATTTGTACATTTTTATAGTTGTTTGGAATTCAGATTTAAATTGTATAAACAGATAATTTGTTTAATTGTTTTGTTTTGGACAGAGCAGGGTAGGTTTAAATCCCCTGCAAAGTTATTTTATTACTGCCTGTTTACCATTGGGATAATTTACTTCCACTCTCTTTCTCAGGGACGCAACAGGAAGTTAGGGAAAATCCCCAAAAGTAAGGAGAATTACCCTCTTGGGCATTTGTCCCCTGAACAGATGCCCCCATTGGATAACTAAATATATACTTTAGACTTTGTAACCATGCAGCAGAGCAGGCATGGGTAAAGTGTTACTAAACCCAAGACCCTGCATTATTGAATTGAGGGTGCCAATAAGTTTGTCCAGTCCTTTTTGTGGGGTTTGTGTGGAATGTGTCAGATTTGGCTTTTTGTTTCTCCAATTTACAAATTGAAATAAACATGAAAATACCTAAACATTTGTAATTGCAACAATTTTCTGGGCGAAGTGGTCCATTATCTGACAGAAATGCAGGGGATGCCAATATTTGTGGTCATGACAGTACAGTAAATAGCAGCATATTTAAAGTGTTACTAAACCCACAACAGTAAAATCAGTGTGTATATGCAGTAAAGCATGCTTGTTATACTCACTGTGGAATCTAAGGGATTAATCCTCTGCACTGCGTAAAAAGGATGTTTGATCCTGCCTTCTTTGATCCTCCCCTTTTACTACTGTCCCCAATCCATCTGCTGATAGAACAGACCTTGGGGAGAAGCTGCACATACTCAGTTTGGTGTGTATTGCTAGAGAGTTTTTCTTTCTTGGGAGAGTGCATGTGATCAGCACAGGGCCAATCAGCTCTGTCCAGACAGAGGATCAGGGGTCATGCCGCCTCATAGGACAGTCAGAGGAGAATGAAAACTCCTTCTACAAGCTTTAACCAGTGCTCTGCTGGGCACTGATAGAAGTCACAAGACTGCTCTAACTGCTGATGAGAAAAGGTATTTAGCATGTTTTATATTTACAAAAATAATTGCATATCCATGTTCTGTGTACTGTGGCAGACCAGATATAGTGAATGCAGGAGCATGGGTTTAGTAATACTTTAAGCATGAGGATTAGGTAAGGTTAGTGCAGTGAAAACAGCTTTACAATCACTGCACTTTGTTTAGGAGGAGTAACTTACTTTTTACTGTGGTCCTTCTAGAACTTTACACATACTGCCCTTTGTCCTTTTCCTAAACTTCTCTGCCGTATTGTAATAATTTATATACAGGAAATCACGCTCCCCCCCATAGAAAGCTCCTTCATCCCTGGAGCAAAGGTATATTACCACTTTCATATGCAATGTGTTCTTTTTCTATCTTTCATTTTATCTGCTAGATTCCTCCTACCTCCCTTTGTAATACTATCTCACCTCTGCTTTCTAAATATACTTTCTACACTCCATCCTCCAAGGACTTTGCTTATTCCTTAGTTTTTCCTGCAGATATTTGCGTGCATGATCTGGCCTCTGAATTATCATTACATTGAAATATCGCCCTACAAGTATGTATGTTTGTATTAGACTTGGTCCTATGGAGAGGAGAGATGGGCAGAGCACTCAAGTGACATCTCCGGTGCTGGCCTCTTGCAGAAAAACTATATCAGGTCAACAAATATCCACAGTCTCTCTGAAAATGGGATATGGAGCTTGATTGGCAGCTTTGTGATGACCAGAAGCAAATATTTTGTATCTGCCATGTCTCCTTTATATCTTGTAAAATTGAGGACATTCATTTTAATCTTCTGTCTCTCTGGTATCTAACTCCTTTGAAGTCACCCTCAATCTCCTCTGCGTTTTCTCCCAGTGTTGGTTAGGTTGTGGTGATGGTGCACACGCTCATATTCCATGGTTTTGCCCAGAGATTCAGACTTCCTGGATTACTGGATCTAAATATATAGAGTACATTCAGGGGATCCCCTGTAGTTTTCAATGCTTGGAATCTTTTTTTTCATTGTACCCACGGACTGATATAGCACTCTATTATGCCTCATCTACCCAAGGTGGCCACATCTCTTATTCCATTATTATTAAAAAATAAATATAAATAAACATTGTTCGATCTTTAAAGCTTTGATTTCAGAAAATAGACCAAATCCACTTAATAAAAGAATCATTTTATGAATGCTGTGATTTCCAGGACCTTTTTTGTAAACTATGAGCCTGCTGGATTTTTTTCAAAACCTAAGTCTCTTAGGCACCCAGGGACAAATGCCTAGAACACAAGCAGTCTGCATTCCAGTTTTGTTCTGAGATATACTTTATTTTTCACCTTTTTCCAGGTTGCTTGTTGAAATACTATGTTCATGTATTTTTTCAGCTACATCAGTGTCCCTGATCAGTTGAGATATATTCTTCAACCAGTAGATGGCATTGTTTATATGTATGTAGTTAGATCTATGGTTATCTCTATGTCTTTTCTCCATAATAAACTTCCTGTTTCCTACTAACAGAGAAGCGGCAGATAAACACGTGGAATGTACACTGTCTGTTCTGTAAGGCTATATACAGAATCTCTGGTTATGGGCTCAGACACCCACACAGATCTCTTCCTTCTCAGATTTAGGGGCGATCACCAAATGCCGGCTGAGAAGCGCCGGCCAGGACGCGGTGATTGACATGCACTGCAACTAATGTGCGCCCCCTACCCGGAACTGCAAAATCACGTATATATATATATATATATATATATATATATATATATACGTGATTTTGCATAGAACAGCCGCCCTGTAGCAGTATATCTGCTATAGGGCGGTAGACAAGTGGTTAAAGTTCATGTGGGTATAAACGCAGGTGTCCCAATACTTTTGGCAATATAGTGTATATGTAAGTGTTAAATTGCTTAAGAAATGTGGGAAAGATTACAAAAGGTTCATTAAAGAGCTAATCTCAGCAATAAACTAATAAACTGTATTTGATCAGAAAGCGATACCAAAACAAGCTGATGAAAGGCCAAGATATGCAGGATTACATAAGGCACATCTTGGAAATGGCTGAATGCCTGAAAGGTATAGGAAAAGAAATAAAAGGATTTGTAACAAATTTTCAGCACTTTTACTTCGTGGTTTACCAGAAAGTTATGAAATGCTTGTCAAAGCACTTGATGCACATCCAGATGATGAACTGACACTGAAATATGCTAATGGAAAACTTATGGATGAATATAAGCGTAAAACAGAAAGTATTAATAGTAAAGGTGCTTCTGACGTACAGTCTGTTGTAAAGACAAAAAATTAGGAATAAAAGCAGTAACATGGAACAAAAAACGTGTGAATGCAGTTTGTGCAAGAAACAAGGCCATTTAAAAGCAGTTTGCAGAATCTGGAAAGCTAGAATGCAAAAAAAAAAAAAAATTAAACTACAAAGGGCCAAAAAGGTGAAGGCAGAAACTGATTTTTCTTCATTTATATAACACAAAATTAAAAATACAGTGGCGTTCAAATACCACCAAAAAAAAGCTCTATTTGTGTGAAAAAGTTATCTAAATTTAATTTGTATATATTGTTGCATGAGAGCGCAATTGCTAGTTAAGTTAGCCCAGTGCTAAATAGCAAAACATGCTCTGGTCTGAAGGGGGTAAATCCTTCAGAATTCAAGTGGCTAATGTTATTAAAAATTATCTTTCCATTTCAATCTGCAGCATGTAATTTTCTGTGAAATCCAATGAAATGTGGCAACCTGGAAGTATCCTGTATACCAGTGTTTTTCAACCTTTTTTGTGCAAAGGCACACTTTTTTCATGAAAAAAATCACGAGGCACACCACCATTAGAAAATGTTAAAAAAAATTACCTCTGTGCCTATATTGACTATATATAAAGTAATTCTCTTGAATAGTAATCAAACACAAAGAAATTATTTTATAATTATTTCATCCCCCCATATAGTATTTCATCCCTCATACAGTAATTCATCCCTCATATAGTAATTCATCCCCCATATAGTATTTCATCCCTCATATAGTATTTCATCCCCCCATATAGTATTTCATCCCTCATATAGTAATTCATCCCCCCATATAGTATTTCATCCCCCCATATAGTATTTCATCCCCCCATATAGTATTTCATCCCTCATATAGTAATTCATCCCTGATATAGTAATTCATCCCCCATATAGTATTTCATCCCCCCATATAGTATTTCATCCCTCATAAAGTAATTCATCCCTCATATAGTATTTCATCCCCCACAGTACTATTCCCCCCCCCCCTTCTAGTAAGCCAAGTCCCCCGTGTCAATTCACTTACCTTTTGCGTTCCTCTCGCTGTCTTCCCGCGCCGTTCGGGTCTTCAGGGCGGACTGTGAGAGGAGCCTAGCTCCCCTCCCCTCACGTTCGGCACGCTGCCCCGCCTACACACATCCTGACAGCCACATCCGCAAGCCGGATTAAAAGGTCCGCGCGGACTTTTGGGGCTGCCAACCGAGAGGAGGCAGGGGAGCGGCCGACCGAGAGGAGGGAGGGGAGCAGGCGCCCGGCACACAGAAGAGCCGCATTAGACTGGGTAAAGAGCCGCATGTGGCTCGCGAGCCGCGGCTTGCCGACCACTGAATCATTAGATTCTAATGATTGGTCTATTTGTGAGCCGAAGCCACATGTTACAGATGAAATTGGAATTTTTCCCACGGCACACCAGACAATATCTCACGGCACACTAGTGTGCCGCGGCACAGTGGTTGAAAAACGCTGCTGTATACCAATGGTGTACAGAATGTCTCCAAAAAAGAAATTTTCTGTTTGCGTGATTGGTTCAGTGATTTTCCCAGAATCCACTAAGATACCAGTCAGATAGTAGGCATCCTCTGCAACAGAAATTAAATTTTTGGTGAGATACTCCCTAAAAGTGAATTAATTCTGAAGGGATGCAGACACCAGGTGATTATAGACCCTCCCATTCAGGAATCCGTCTGCACAGAATAAGGTCAAACAAACAGCTATTTCTTCAGAGCAGAAACAGGAATCTGCAACACATTTTGTTAAAATTCATGCAAAGTACATTCATCGCCCAGAGAGATTTTTTTTTCTTTTTTCAAAAAAAGTGGAGTTACTATTTAAAGTACCATATATATAAAGCCAAAACTTTTTGGCTAGGTTTATGAATGATTAAAGCCAAAATCCTTGGTATCTGTGTCCTTTTGGAGAGTTTTTCAGTTCCCGAGACACGGGACACAGGAAGTAAAAAGAGATCTCTCCAAGGTAAGGGAAATACTCCCCTGGCATTATATACACTTTAAAGAAATGCTGCGACCATCTCATATGTTCTTATATGCAGAGATCTGTAAGGCACGACTTGTCAGTAGCTCCTGAGTGTTGAGAAACATTGCTTTACAAGTCAAGTTCTGAAAAGCTTAGTACTTTATGTAAGTTTACTTGCAGTAGCATTTAAGCATGTTCTTTTTTCATTTTACTAAGGATTTCTTGCAATTATAAACTGATATAGGTAGATTATCATCTTTAGAATGAGAAACTTGTCATTCCTAATCCCCCAGGAACTGAGATATGAGCTATTTTAGAAAATTAGCTTTTACGCTCCTTAAAGTGTTGCTAAACCCACAACAGTAAAAATCAGTCTGTATATGCAGTAAAACATGCTTGTTATACTTACTGTGGAACCTAAAGGGTTAGTCCTCCACATTGTGTAAAAAGGTTGTTTGATCCTGTCTGCTCTGATCCGCCCCTTCTTTTACTGCCCGCAATCCATCAGAAAAAGTACAGAGCAGCAGTGGCAAGTCTGCACATGTTCTGTTTGGTGTGTATTGCTAGAGAGGTTTTTTTTGGGGGGGAGGGTGTATGTGATCGTCACAGAGCCAATCAGCACTGTCCAGACAGAGGGTCAGGGGTCATGCAGCCTCATATGAAAGTCAGAGGAGAATAAAACTCCTCCCACAAGATTAACCAGTGCTCCACAGGAGACTGATAAAAGTCATGAGACTACTTTATACTATTGCTGATGAGAAAAGGTAGTTTTCTCTCCCATCAGTGATACTCAGCGATCGTCAGATGCCAGTGGGAAATCACCGGCCGGGACCCAGTGATCGACAGTTGAAGTCGCCAATGTCAGCGTGGGTAGGGGTGCACACACCCTACCCGGAAATACAAAGTCACGCATATATACGTGATTTTGTGCAGCCCTGCCGCCCTGTAGCAGTATTTCTGCTATAGGGCGGTCGGGAAGCGGTTAACCTCACAGCACTGTGTTAATATATACAAGATTCATTATGCATTTTTTTGTGTTACAGGTGAGCAATTTATCGACTGCTTACAAATGCACATACTTTGTTTAAGTAGACGTATATGAATTTATTAATGCACATGAACACTTTGTGTTATGAAATGTTTGTTTATTCATATCTTTCTATTCATGCACTTCATGGGACTTTAAAGGGACAGTGCCCCCTCTTTGTCTAAATTAATGAAGAAAAATTATTTATTTTCAAAATGTTATAACAAAAACTAAGAAAAACTGTTCTTTTTTTCAAAATGTTTGGGTTTTTATCCATTTATATAGCAAAAATACCCCTAATGGTGATTAAATGCACCTAAAGAAACCTCTGTCTCAAAAAATGCTATAAATATACAAAAATCATTTGGGTAAAGTGTTGCATGTTTGAGTAATTGCCATTCAAATTGTGACAGTGCTGAAAATTTAAAAATGGCCTGGGCAGGAAGGGGGTAAAATAGTCTAGTCTTGAGGTGGTTAAAATTAAAAAGTGCAGTTATACCTTAAAGTAGAACTATAGGCAAAACTTGGATAGAGTAAGGGAGAATTATAACCCCTGTCAGATTTTTTTTTTCACTATCTGTGTCCCATTGCAGAGAATTCCCTTCACTTCCTGTCCCATAGCCAAACAGGAAGTGAAAGGAAATCTCTACAAATTAAGAATATTCCTTGGGGGCCCCCAGGTCACCAGAACTAGTGTCCCCATTGGAAGATTTCCCCTCTATTACTTTTCTGGGGACAACCCAAAATTTAGGATTTTCTTTTACTTTCACTTTCAATAATAATGGTAAACAGGACAAATAGAGAGGATGAATCTCCTTAGTGGGGGCTCAGACAGCAATAAAAACCTGACAGGTGTTCTAATCCCTCTGCACTCTATCCAGAACTAAAAAAAAAGTATTCCTTTAGTTATACTTTAAAGCAATAGAACAAGTTAGCCAGCTAGGTAACTAGGAGGTCTGCAGTGACAGCCTGTGTATTTATCTGAGAACATGTTTGCTTTAAAGTATAAGTTCACCTTTTGGAACATGGTAAATGTTCCAGCAGTTTTTGGTGTGGAACATGTAACATGTTCCTACTACTGCAGCCGCCGCCACTGCCTGCCCTTTCTCCCTGTGAGAGCAGTACCTGTACCAACTGTCACTTTTGAAAACAGCGTGGCTGTGTGGGGCTCCGCCCACATGGCCCCTCATTCATTCACAGAGTTCTGGGAATGAATGCACTACAAGTCCTGACAGCTGCAAAGGCTTGTATTTCTCAATGAACTACCACAGTGCTGTTGAGCGCTGTGGTAGTTCATTGAGTCTTCCTGTCAAACTGTATCTGCTTGCCTGTACGGGGATGTCTGGGCACACAGATACACTGACAGGTTTGCAGGAATCTTGCATGGCACCCACAATCTGCTGATAACTGGTGCAATGCTTTCCAGGCTCCCCCCACCCCAAAAAAATAGATAGTAAATGCATGTTTTTTGCCTGAAAAAAATGGGCATTTATTATTTTTCTTTAAAAAGTGAACTTATCCTTTTAAAGTCCAACCCCAGAGCAGCTGGAAAATGCCCACTCACTTGCACTGCAAGGGTTAAATACTTGTTAGTCTAGGGGTAAATAGTAAAAAGTTATCTTATTCCCAGCTCTTGCAGGATTCCTTCCAACTGTATGATGGGTCCCCTGAAGTCACTTTTCAGCAGCAGTGTACTGCTCGTAGACACTTTGATGACATCACACATCAGTAGTCTTGCATTGTATGTAAGGACGACGAAGGCTGTCATAAGAGCATCAGAGAGCGCCAGCTGTCAGGGGAGTGAGGAGTAAGGTATGTATATCTGGTTATTCTATACCCCATCATGGGCCAAATGGGGAACTCCACTAGGGAACTGCAGAAGGCTAATTTTTTACTTTTCCCAGAATTCAGTTTTAATGTTGAACATGTTTGGAAGTGAATTGCTGTCCGTCAGCTCCTGATCCTTTGATCTTGCCTTCAGTCAGACAAATGACTGAGCATCTTTGAATGCATCATGAGTTAACACATTGTGCAGAATGGTATCTGCTTCATTACAGAGCCTGAAAGCTATAAAGCTTCCATTACTCTAGCCATTACAGCTGGTTTATAAATGGATCTATGTTACAGGAGTCTCTCTTAGAAAACAATTAGTCATTTCTCAGCCTTTCTAGCAACTTCTGCTCATTCTAACATTTACTTAATGTTGTTTTGTAACAAAATTCATTCCTTTTACTTTTCAATGTCGAAATGGAAACAGCTGGTGGCATATAGCTTATTGACTAGGAAACAGGGAATTTAATGAGCAGCTGTTGAATCGGGTTCTCTACACAGGTTCAGACTTGTCCTTAGCACAACTTCTCTATAATAAAATAGTTTTCCTTTCTTGTAATATGTACTGCACTTAGAATCACAAGACTAGGAGAAGAAGGATGATCAAACATTTTTCAGTTCCTCAGAGAGTGATTGCTCCTTGCAGGTGGCTCTGTCATTAGCAATGGGGGCATTAAGCAGGGTGACTCATCCACTGAGGGATAAACATGTTCTCCACTTCATACCATTGACGTGTATGTAGATATCATTTCTTCATCATTCAAACTTTACCTCTTTAGTGTACAAGATACCACACACCCATGAAAAAAAATCTGTCTGAACATAACTCAGCCATAACTTGCTGCAATTAGAAAGGAGGCAAAGTGCCACCTCTGGACATAGCCACACTGTGCTATGACCACATACAAACTGGCCAATTAACTGCAGGCAGTTTCTGTGTGGCAAAAACTCAGCAGAAACGCGGACTATGGGCACACACAGTCAGTTGGAGGCTCTATTTGCATGTAACCACTCAGATGAGCAGTTACATGCAGACCCCTGGCAAGAATCTACCAATATCTATTTGCCTGTTGCCACCCTAGGCAAGATCTAACAGGCCATGTGAATGTCACCTAATGGCCCTTTCACTCAGGCATTCCAATCAGGTCTACCTGTTTGTTTTTCAGGTGGACCTGTTCAGGAGCTCCATGCTACTCTATGAACAGGCAAGTGTAACAGGACTTGTGTCTGTTAACACCTGCCTACCTCCTAGACTATGTTCTTTTCTGTTTTTCTGGATCTAAAAGTGATGGATCAGAAGTAGCCTGATGTAAATAGACAATGCAGTCCGTTTACATCCGACCACCCATAGAGCTGTTACAGATCTGTCAATATCTGCCGGACACAAACTGAATGGGCGTTGATGTCCAATTCCGTTTCAGCAGGGGATCCACTCATAGATCCCTTGCTGAGCAGAGTGAAGCTGCTCCATCTGAAAGAGCCCTAAGGTTTCCAGGATGACTGATATGATATTGCAATACACTTTTGGCAGTTGGAACAGCCAGGAATATGGATGTTCTAAAAGGTGAAGGGAAAATAAAGTGTTCATTAGTGTCATTCTTAAGCGCAATAAAGATACTACTGCTGTCTCTAATTATCGTCCTATCTCCTTGATTAATTGTGATCTCAAGATTCTCACTAAAGTTTTGGCTTTACACCTTCATAAATTTTTAGCTCATTATATTCATGATGATCAGTCAAGATTTATTAGCGGTTGTCAAACACTTGATCAAATTCGTTGAAGTTTGGCACTACTGTCAGCTGTACAATCTAATTGGGACAATTCCTTGTCGAAGGAAGTCCTGCTGCTGTCTTTAGATCTCCATAAAGCTTTTGACAGCCTGTCTTGGGACTATTTATTTCAGATGTTAGGTGCATTTGGGCTCATCTCCTCCTTTTTTACTTTATTGCGGGTTTTATATTGTAATCCTTCAGCCCAGGTCTCTATTCTTGAAAACAAATCGGCTCCTCTGTGTATTGGGAGAGGTACTAGACAGGGATGTCCCTTTTCCCCTTTACTTTTTGCATTAGCAATGGAACCACTTGCTATTGCTATCCGTTCTGACCCTGCTATCTCTGGTATCTACTGTGGCCAACGAGATCATAAATGTGCCTTATTTGCTGATGATGTCCTTATGTATGTGTCTGCTCCTCGAGTGTCTTTACCTAGTCTCCTCCATTTACTTCACCGATTTTCTATGGCCTCGGGTCTTACTCTGAATTCCTCTAAAATTATTGTTTTAAATATTTCTTTGTCCACTTTGGAGGTTCAGTATCTTCGGGACATTTTTGATTTTCAATGGGCCCCCTGCTCTCTTCCCTATTTGGGGATCTATCTCACTAGCTCTATTTCATCAATATATCATGCTAACTACCCCCCTCTTTTTAAACAACTCAGGACCGATTTACATAATTGGGCAGATCTCCCTTTATCCTGGTTTGGTAGAATCAATTCCATTAAAATGACTTTTCTGCCAAGACTACTATATTATTTTCGGACTTTGCCGATTGCAGTCCCCAGATGGGAAATCTTACTCTTACAATCTGCTGTCTATAGATTTATATGAGAAGGTAAACATCCTTGAGTCAATAATTCGACTTAATTTTCTCAGAAAAAGCATGGCGGTTTGGGACTTCCTAATCTTATGACTTATTTTCATGCGGCTCAGATAACGCAGCTCTCATGCACTACTGCTAGGAGCTATGTGCCTCAATGGGTTGGCATTGAGGCCCTATCTTGCCGTCCGTATGCTGTTGGCTCCCTTATGTGGCTTCCCAGTCAGTTGTGTCCTCCCATCCTTTGCCCTACATTATCATATTCTTTAACAATCTGGGATAGATGGAGGGCCCGCAAGCCTTTATTTTCCCTACATGCCCTTCTGGCCCCAGTTTTTTGTAATCCTGAATTCACGCCTGTTCTAACACCATTTGTGTTTCACTGGTGGATCAATAAGGGCTTTTTGCGTATCAGGGACTACTTAGATGGACTTCGTCCATATTCTCTCCAATATTTTCAGGCAAAGTGCCACCTGCCTTCTAGCGAACTGTTTCGCTATCATCAAATCATGTCTTTTGTCACTAGCAAACCTAAATTACTAACAGAACCCTGTACGCTCACCCCTCTCAAGGTCTCCTGTAGGGTTACGGGGATAGTGAAAGGTCATCTTTCTAATATATATGCTTCCCTTGTTGATCCAAATATTAAGCTCTCTTATATGGTACATTGGGAAAGGGATTTAAATATTTCTCTGGAGCTGGACACTTGGCAGAATACGGCTGGTGCTCTATCTAAAATCTCGATTAACACTACACTCATTGAATCTAACTACAAAACGCTTCTTCAGTGGTATCTGGTCCCTACACGTCTTGCTAAAATGTACCCTACTGTGTCACCCAGCTGTTTTTGACATTGTGGACAAGAGGGTACTATGCTCCACATATGGTGGAAATGCCCTGTGGTGAGTAGGTTTTTGATCCATTTATTTAATTTGCTTTATTCGGTAACGGGGTTAATATTCATCGATCCCCTGAAATAGCTCTATTTAATTTATTTCCCACTGATATTCTTAAGAAATCGGTTAAACTGATTCTTTATATCCTGTTGGCCGCGAGAATTACAATAGCCAAACATTATAAACAGCCAACAATTTCACTGGAATTAGTCAAGCAGAAACTTAATTGGATTACGATTAATGATAAACTTACTAGTATACTTAACAACAATACGTCTAAATTTGAGAGCACTTGGGATCCATGGATTCTGTATATTTCTGCTATTTAACGGACTCTTGGCTGGCCCTCTCTCTTATTTCTTTTCTGGGTTTTATTCTTTATTTTCTTCTTAAGTTCTTTCCTCATTTTTTGTTCTCTATATTTTTGTCTATTATTTTAATGATATTATTCATACCATCTTGTTTATGGAGCAATTTTCTCATAATCGATCAAACTTTGTTTGTGCTGCCAGTGTATTTCTCATTACGCTTTTTTGGTTGATTTTGTTGTTATGTTGCTACACATTGTACTTGAATTTACTGTTTTATTGCTTATATTCTGCAACTCGTCATTTTGGTGGGTTGCATCTTCTGTCTTTCTGTATAATGTTTCTAAAAAGCCTTAATAAATATATTGAAATATAAAAGGTGAAGGGAAAAGGATTAACACATCCACAAGCCACATTTGATTTTTCTTTAGTGACAGGGTTAATTTTCAGACTGAATCACATTTGCTGAAATGCAGGTTAATGCACAATACATGAGTATATGCATTGCAACGCCATTGATAGTTTTGGATAGCATACGGAAAGGTTATAACCCCCTGTCATGTTTTTATTTGTCTGTGTCCCTGCTAGGTCTTGATGACCATTATTGCAAGGATTGATTGTGATGGGAAATTCCAAAATGTTGAGTTGTCATTGGAACAGGATTAGTCTGAAGGGGATTTCCACTCAGTTGGAAGCTATTCGCTCTTGCTTCAGGTTGTATCTCCAGGAAAAACTTACTCAATCTGAATCGAAAAACAACTTGACAGGTGTTTTAGCCATTCGTTAATCTAAAATGTAAAATAATGAATATATATATACTTTACAGATATTGTGTACTTTTTAGGAAACTTAAAAAGTACAAAAACACCATCCGGGGCCCGAAATGACTCAGCTCCAAAACGTGGGCCATCATGTAAGTCTAGTATGGTTGGGAGCCCCTAGCAAATAATTATGAAAAATCAAAAAATAAAAGAACTAGTTATGGGCTCAAGACCAAACCATCATAGAACTGGGTCACTATAAAACATTTATCTCAAAAATGTAGACCAATGAATCATAAAAAAACAACTTTATTGAACATGTAACACATTTATTTATTTATTTCAGGTACTTATATAGCGCTGTCAATTTACACAGCGCTTTACACATATTTATTGAACATTCACATCAGCCCCTAACCCTCAAGGGGTGTACAATCTAAGGTCCCTAATTTACATTCATACATACACATACTAGGGTCAATTTGGACAGGATCCAATTAACCTAGCAGCATGTTTTTGGAATGTGGGAGGAAGCCGGAGCACCCAGAGGAAACCCACACAAGCACAGGGAGAACATGCAAACTCCATGCAGGAGGCGCCATGGTCAGGAATCGAACCCATGACCCATTTACTGCAAGGCAGACGTGCTAACTACTAAGCCACTGTGCTGCCCGCACATAGACAATTATAAAAATATAAAAACAATCATAGACCCCATACCACCCTGTCAATATTAAATAATTATTTCACATTCTCATTTATCCTTGAACTTGAAATTGTGTACAGACGGATACTGTAAAATTGGCTATGAGCAGAAGGAATGTGCAAAAAGTCCCTTAATAAAGTCCTTCAGGAAAACCAGGAATAATATATGTTTCATTTGAATCAGTAGCTGGAAACTAAGATGTGAATACAAGCGTTCTCTCCAATAAAGTGTTATATATAATGCATATCCAAGTGTGTATTCCAAATTGTGGGCAACAAGATATGAGAACAGGACATATAGGTGGCCGGGTACAAAGTCCTGTGCAATAGTAATAGGCAGCAATTGTTGAAAAATCCATAGAACTTTTTTTACAGTGTGGTCTAAGGGAGGACTCCAAACTTGGGACTGAAACTATATGATCAGACCTCCCACACACGCTGTACAGAGATTATAGAAAAGAAGCATTTGCAATACAGTCCATAAGACTATTTTCACATATAGCGTGGCCTAGAGGAGAACTCAAGACTTTGGCTGTGAATGTTCAAAGCAATCTTCCTCACATGTTTGAACAAGCCGCAAGATGACCTGCATGTCATATGAGGGTGTATTGTACCAGAGCCACTCGTGAAGTATAGAAGTATCTTGCATGCACAACTGATGTTCACTTTGTACAGCCTGAATATGAGTGTAACATGTTACATGTTATGAAAGGTGAACTTATCCTTTAAAAATCGTGCTGTGCCTTGGAGTGTAAACCTGGACATTTATAGACCATTATAAAAAGGAGTATATTTACACCTGTAATTGGAACATTTTGCAGGCTTAGAATTGTTCAGAAACAGTGTTGCCCTATAAGGAATGTGATACTAATGAAGGTTCATGTATTTTGAAGCTATATATGAACATATGTTGGCAGTTACATATATTTTCATTGTGTGGGGTTAAAGTACGACTTCATATTATTATTTAAAACATTATCTTTTGTGGATGCCCAAGGTTTTCTTCATGGCCTTGATGGATATCAAGAGCCCATTCAAACTGACGTATGCATGTTTTTTGTTTTGTTTTTTTGCACCAATGCACAAACTGTGGAATTGTGGTGCTATTTATTGCAAATGGCACTGTTAATTACAGTAGAAGACAACACATCTATTAAAATAAAATATTTAAAAAATTATGATGATTATTGTTGTTGTTATTATTATTATTATTATCATTATATCTCTTGGAGGATAATTTTATTGATATTATAATGTCCTGAATATTACATAGTTACATGGTTAGTCTGGCAGAAAAAAAGACAAATGTCCACCTATTTCAACCATATGAAAAAATTTATAATCCTATTCCCACAGTTGATTCAGAGGAAGGCAAAAAACCCAGCAAAGCATGATCCAATTTGCTCCTGCAGGGGAAAAAATCCTTCCTGATCCCCCGAGAGGCAATCGGATATTCCCTGGATCAACTTTACCTATAAATGTTAGTATCCAGTTATATGATATGTATCTAGGAAAGAATCCAGGCCTTTTTGAAAGCAATCCACTGAGCTGGCCAGAACCAAGACTTGAGGGAGTCTATTCCACATTTTCACAGCTCTTACTGTGAAGAAACCTTTCTGTATTTGGAGGTTAAATCTATTTTTCTCCAGACGTAAAAAAAAAAGAGCCCCCTTGTCCTCTGTAATGACCTTAGGGTGAATAAATCTACACCAAGTTCACTATATGATCCACTGATGTATTTATACATGTTGATCATATGCCCCCTTAATCTCCTCTTCTCAAGAGAGAATAAGCTAAGCTCCTCCATGCCTCTTATCATTTTGGCTGCCCTTCTCTACACTTCCCCAGTTCCCCAATGTTATTTTTGTGAATTATTGGTGCACAAAACTGAACTGCATATTCCAGATGGGATGCTATTATTTTATTGATGTTATTATTATTATTAGTATTATTTTCATTTTAAGAATATGCTGGTTGATACCGATCATCATGATTAGAGATGAGCGAATCGAACATGACGAAGTGGAATTCGTTCCGAAGATTTGGAAAAATTCTATTCGCGACGAATCCGAAGATTAGCAAACTTCGGATGCACGAATCGAATTTTCCCAAAAATGGCGGCGAAATGTGTGGCGACAGGAGAAAATGGACAGAGAAGATGGGGCGGGGATCTCTGGGAAGGCGCGCAGACAAGGCGCGCTGACCCATAATGCATTCATGAGTCATGAATCATGACATGTGATCGCATTAGCCAATCAGCAGCCAGCCAGCCAGCACTGTGTAATGGTGGAGCTATAAATCGCGGCCATCTTAGAATTCTCCATTAGCCTCCGGTCATTCAAGAGAGACAGACCTCTTTGTATTGAGGGCCACAGAGACTTTAGGGCCACAGAATCGTTACTCAGGGCCACAGAATCGTTACTCAGGGACACAGAATCGTTGCTCAGGGACACAGAATCGTTGCTCAGGGACACAGAATCGTTGCTCAGGGACACAGAATCGTTGCTCAGGGAAACAGAATCATTACTTAGGGCCACAGCTATCAAAGAATCAAAAATTTAAAGTGACATACACCCTTTTTTTTTTTTGGTGGCTGTTGTGCACAGTTGGTGCTGCAGTTTGCCGATTGTGCAAAATAAACTGACTTTCTGCTTCACAACCACTATTGTACGTTCAAAGAGTTAAATCCATTTACACGCCGGCTGGCGGTAATATTTTTTGGGTGATTAGTGCATTCCAGTGACAAACGTACAGTTTCCAGCCAACGGCAAGCTGCAATTGACCGATTGTGTACAATAAACTGACTTTCTGCTTCACAACCACTATTGTACGTTCAAAGAGTTAAATCCATATACACGCCGGGTGGCGGTAATATTTTTTGGGTGATTAGTGCATTCCAGTGACATAAACGTACAGTTTCAAGCCAACGGCAAGCTGCAATTGACCGATTGTGCTAAATAAACTGACTTTCTGCTTCACACCACTATTGTACGTTCAAAGAGTTAAATCCATTTACACGCCGGCTGGCGGTAATATTTTTTGGGTGATTAGTGCATTCCAGTGACATAAACGTACAGTTTCCAGCCAACGGCAAGCTGCAATTGACCGATTGTGTACAATAAGCTGACTTTCTGCTTCACAACCACTATTATACGTTCAAAGAGTTAGATCCATTTACACGCCGGGTGGCGGTAATATTTTTTGGGTGATTAGTGCATTCCAGTGACATAAACGTACAGTTTCCAGCCAACGGCAAGCTGCAATTGACCGATTGTGTACAATAAACTGACTTTCTGCTTCACAACCACTATTGTACGTTCAAAGAGTTAGATCCATTTACACGCCGGGTGGCGGTAATATTTTTTGGGTGATTAGTGCATTCCAGTGACATAAACGTACAGTTTCCAGCCAACGGCAAGCTGCAATTGACCGATTGTGCTAAATAAACTGACTTTCTGCTTCACAACCACTATTGTATGTTCAAAGAGTTAAATCCATATACACGCCGGGTGGCGGTAATAATTTTTGGGTGATTAGTGCATTCCAGTGACATAAACGTACAGTTTCCAGCCAACGGCAAGCTGCAATTGACCGATTGTGTACAATAAACTGACTTTCTGCTTCACAACCACTATTGTACGTTCAAAGAGTTAGATCCATTTACACGCCGGGTGGCGGTAATATTTTTTGGGTGATTAGTGCATTCCAGTGACATAAACGTACAGTTTCCAGCCAACGGCAAGCTGCAATTGACCGATTGTGCTAAATAAACTGACTTTCTGCTTCACAACCACTATTGTACGTTCAAAGAGTTAAATCCATATACACGCCGGGTGGCGGTAATATTTTTTGGGTGATTAGTGCATTCCAGTGACATAAACGTACAGTTTCCAGCCAACGGCAAGCTGCAATTGACCGATTGTGCTAAATTAGCTGACTTTCTGCTTCACAACCACTATTGTACGTTCAAAGAGTTAAATCCATATACACGCCGGGTGGCGGTAATATTTTTTGGGTGATTAGTGCATTCCAGTGACATAAACGTACAGTTTCCAGCCAACGGCAAGCTGCAATTGACCGATTGTGCTAAATAAACTGACTTTCTGCTTCACAACCACTATTGTACGTTCAAAGAGTTAAATCCATTTACACGCCGGCTGGCGGTAATATTTTTTGGGTGATTTGTGCATTCCAGTGACAGAAACGTACAGTTTCCAGCCAACGGCAAGCTGCAATTGACCGATTGTGTACAATAAACTGACTTTCTGCTTCACAACCACTATTGTACGTTCAAAGAGTTAGATCCATTTACACGCCGGGTGGCGGTAATATTTTTTGGGTGATTAGTGCATTCCAGTGACATAAACGTACAGTTTCCAGCCAACGGCAAGCTGCAATTGACCGATTGTGCTAAATAAACTGACTTTCTGCTTCACAACCACTATTGTACGTTCAAAGAGTTAAATCCATATACACGCCGGGTGGCGGTAATATTTTTTGGGTGATTAGTGCATTCCAGTGACAGAAACGTACAGTTTCCAGCCAACGGCAAGCTGCAATTGACCGATTGTGCTAAATAAACTGACTTTCTGCTTCACAACCACTATTGTACGTTCAAAGAGTTAGATCCATATACACGCCGGGTGGCGGTAATATTTTTTGGGTGATTAGTGCATTCCAGTGACATAAACGTACAGTTTCCAGCCAACGGCAAGCTGCAATTGACCGATTGTGCTAAATAAACTGACTTTCTGCTTCACAACCACTATTGTACGTTCAAAGAGTTAAATCCATTTACACGCCGGCTGGCGGTAATATTTTTTGGGTGATTAGTGCATTCCAGTGACAGAAACGTACAGTTTCCAGCCAACGGCAAGCTGCAATTGACCGATTGTGTACAATAAACTGACTTTCTGCTTCACAACCACTATTGTACGTTCAAAGAGTTAGATCCATTTACACGCCGGGTGGCGGTAATATTTTTTGGGTGATTAGTGCATTCCAGTGACATAAACGTACAGTTTCCAGCCAACGGCAAGCTGCAATTGACCGATTGTGCTAAATAAACTGACTTTCTGCTTCACAACCACTATTGTACGTTCAAAGAGTTAAATCCATATACACGCCAGGTGGCGGTAATATTTTTTGGGTGATTAGTGCATTCCAGTGACAGAAACGTACAGTTTCCAGCCAACGGCAAGCTGCAATTGACCGATTGTGCTAAATAAACTGACTTTCTGCTTCACAACCACTATTGTACGTTCAAAGAGTTAGATCCATATACACGCCGGGTGGCGGTAATATTTTTTGGGTGATTAGTGCATTCCAGTGACATAAACGTACAGTTTCCAGCCAACGGCAAGCTGCAATTGACCGATTGTGCTAAATAAACGGACTTTCTGCTTCACAACCACTATTGTACGTTCAAAGAGTTAAATCCATATACACGCCGGGTGGCGGTAATATTTTTTGGGTGATTAGTGCATTCCAGTGACATAAACGTACAGTTTCCAGCCAACGGCAAGCTGAAATTGACCGATTGTGCTAAATAAACTGACTTTCTGCTTCACAACCACTATTGTACGTTCAAAGAGTTAAATCCGGTTTTATTTTTGGGGTGCTTATTGAATTAAAGAGTATGTCAGACAACACGCAGAGGAGTGGCAGAGGAGGCAATGTTTCAGGAGCGAGCAGACGTGGCAGCAGAGGAAAGGGTCGAGGCAGCACTAGTCGCAGCCAGAGGCCAGTGCTCCCGGTGTCATCCAGCGGTCGTGTCTCCACCGACAACCCTGCCGTCATCGATTGGTTGACTCGGTCGTCTTCCTCTTCCCAGGTCACCTCTGACACCTACAGCCAACGGTCGGTGGGTACGTCAAACACAACCGTTAGTTGGCATGGCCCGGGAGCAAGCCCACTGAAATCACATGTCCTCGACCTGCCCCTGTCCTTTGATGTTCCCTCACCAAGCGAAGTATCGCATGCTGTGGGCTCAGCCCCACTGTACAGTGAGGAAGAGCTAACAGAGGGCGGTCAGGAACGGAGACCCTAATTGATGATGATGAGGCTGATCACACTTGGCAGCCTCGTCGTCATCAGGCTATTGCTTCCGCATCATCAGGAGAAGAGGGTGCCAGCTTGCCAGTGAGCAAAACAGTCGGTGGGTTGCCCAGGAGGCAGCAGGGTCACAGCAGTGTCAGTGGAGCCAAACGGCCACGGAGTAGAGCACCAGCTCCACTGCAGCCTACCACCACGGCCAGTAGTGGTGCCGGTGTGCACGGAGGAAGTAGCAGTCAGCCAGTGAGGAGTAGCGGGGGCAAAGTTTCCTACTCGGCGGTGTGGCAATTTTTCGTCAAGCCGCCCGAGGAAGTAAACGTAGCCGTATGTCGACTATGTGGCCAGAAAGTCAAGCGTGGCCAGGGGGCCAATGTTGGGACTACAGCGTTGCGTCAGCATATGCAGCGTCGCCATTCGGTGGCCTGGGAAAACCGTGATAAAGATACGGCGGTTCTGCCTGCCCCAGCCCCCTCTCCATCACCCGCTCCGTTACTTGCTCCGTCACCCGACGTCAATCGCCCTCTATCAGCCAGTCAAGGCTCCAACACCTCTGCTGAGGGGAGTTGTCGCTCGTTGGCATCTTCCGCTCGTTCAGATGCTCCTTCTCCTGCTACTCCTCTTCATGGATTCCGTCAGCAGTCTTTCTTGGAATCCGTTTCCAAGAGACAACAGTTTGCGAGCACGCACCCGACGGTGCAGAAGCTGAACGTCCTCCTGTCCAAGTTGCTGGTGCTGCAGTCCCTCCCTTTCAAAGTGGTCGACTCAGCACCTTTCCGAGAAATGATGGCTTGTGCCGAGCCACGGTGGAGAGTGCCAAGCCGGCATTTCTTCGCCAAAAAGGCAGTGCCAGCCCTGCATTCACATGTAGAAGAGATGGTGGGCCAGTCTTTGAGCATGTCGGTCTCTGCCAAAGTGCACGGCAGCGCCGACGTGTGGAGCTGTAACTACGGTCAGGGACAGTACATGTCATTTACAGCCCACTGGGTGAACGTGGTGCCGGCACAGCCGCACCAGCAACTTGGACAGGTCACGCCGCTTTTGCCTCCACGTTTGCACGTCCTTGGTCCAGCAAAGATGTCCGCCTCTACCACCTCTTCTTCCGCCGTGTCCTCAGCCGCCACCCCCGTGCCAAGTCCCATTACCCGACCGGCATATCACATGTGCAGGGCGCAACGGTGTCACGCTGTGCTGCACCTGGTATGCCTTGGCGAACGTAGTCACACAGGGGAGGAACTTCTGAGTGTAATGAACAGAGAAATCGACAGATGGCTGTCTCCGCGCAAACTGAAAATCGGAACCATGTTGACCGACAACGGAAAGAACATGGTGCCTGCTCTGCGTCAAGGAAGGTTGTGCCATGCGCCATGCATGGCTCACGTGTTCAATCTGGTTGTCAAGCGGTTCCTAAAATCCACCATCCCACTGCAAGACATCCTTAAAATGTCACGTAAACTTTGCATGCATTTCAGCCATTCCTACACCGCAAAGCACACCCTCCTTGAGCTGCAGCGGCAGAACGGAATTCCACAGCATCGCCTGATCTGCGACGTTGCAACAAGGTGGAATTCAACCCTACATATGTTAGACCGCCTTTACGAACAGCGAAAGGCCATCACCGATTTCCTGATGTTACAAGCGGATAAAGGTACTCCCCTGTGTAACTTCGATGTCAGCCATTGGCAGCTCATGCGTGACACCTGCCGCTTGCTCAGGCCCTTTGAGGAGGCCACGCTATTCGTGAGTCGGCAGGACTATGGGATGAACGACGTCATTCCTCTGTCACACGTCCTGGAACAAATGCTGTTAACAATGGCTGGTCAGGGCGCGGTAGACATGGCGCACAGATCTCAACGCCACATGACCCCTGTGGGGGCAGGACAGGAAGAAGAGCAGGAGGTAGAGGAGGACATTGGTGCTCAGGAATTATTGAGTGAAATGGGTGGTTTTTCCACTCAGCGGACAGGAGTGGAGGAGCAGGAGCATCTTGTAGAGGAGGAGGAGGAGACAGAGGACCCAGACGCACCGTGGCAATATGCTGTGGAGATGGAGGCAGGGAGTCCCTCGCATTCCTTGGCACAAATGGCCCATAGCATGCTCGGTTGCTTGCGTAGCGACAGCCGAATAATAACCATCAGACAGAGGGATGACTTTTGGCTGTCCACCTTGTTGGACCCTCGCTACCGTTCAAAAATGGTGGCCTTTTTCACACCTGCTGAGAGGGAGGCCAAAATAAAGTACTATAAAAACCACCTATGTAGTCAATTGGTCTCTTCCTTTCTGCGCCAACGTCCATCCTCAGACACTGTGGGCCCTGTGCGCTCGCGTTCCGCTGCCATCGCAGCAGGGGAGGGGTGGGGTGGTAGGAGCAGTGGCAGCTCCACCAGCAGCGGCTGCCTCAGTCTGCAGTCGATGATGAGTAGCTTTCTTCACCAGCGCAGTGAGGAAACTACTAACCAGCCGCAGCAGCAGCAGCAGCATCAGGTGGACCTGGAGCAGGACCTCAAACAACAGGCTTGGGCCTACTTGGACAGCACCCTGCCAACCGAGGTAGACAATCCCCTTGACTACTGGGCAACGAAACTTGACCTTTGGCCCCAACTAGCTGAATTTGCCCTTGAAAGGCTGTCATGCCCGGCCAGTAGCGTGGCATCGGAGCGCGTGTTTAGTGCGGCAGGAGGTATTGTAACTCCGCGGAGGACACGACTGTCCACCCAAAGTGTGGAGAGACTCACGTTTGTAAAAATGAATCAGGCGTGGATTAGTCTGGATTTCAAACCACCAGTTCCTGACACAACTGACCTAATAACCTAGCCGTTCAGGCCGCTCCCTGAACACCTCGGGAATTGCTTTGTATATCTGTCGCCTTAGAGGCCGCTGTCTGAACAGCTCATGAATTGCTTTCTATATGTGTCGCCTTTGAGGCCGCTGGCTGGACAGCTGATGAATTGATTTGTATATATGTACTTATTGTCCGCTGTCCGGACAGCTCATGAATTACTTTTTGTATATAGCCTTCCAAACCACTCTCAGAATAAGTCATGATATTCATGCTGTGTATAGCCTTATAGGCCAGTGGTCAATCAAGTCATGATTGTTACAGTGTGTATAGCCTTATAGGCCGCTGTCTTTACAACTTTATAATTCCATGCAGTATATAGCCCTATCGGCCACTTTCTGGCATCCAGTTGCTGTAGCCCCCATCACCACACTGTGCCACGGGCCCCTGTACCGCCTTCTCATACTGCTGCCAGATCCATCCTCTGCCATGTGCGTCTTTGTCGTCTGCTCACGCTGCTGGGTTCCAGTTTTAAACCTAGGCCTGTGTATGGCTTCCGAATACTGCTGCCTCCACCGCCACCCTGCGCCATGTGCCTCTGTCGTCTGCTCACGCTGCTGACGGCTTCCGCTTTTTAACCGAGGCCTGTGTTTGGCTTCCGAATACTGCTGCATCCACCGCCACCCTGCGCCATGTGTCTCTGTCGTCTGCTCACGCTGCTGACGGCTTCCGCTTTTTAACCGAGGCCTGTGTTTGGCTTCCGAATACTGCTGCATCCACCGCCACCCTGCGCCATGTGTCTCTGTCGTCTGCTCACGCTGCTGACGGCTTCCGCTTTTTAACCTAGGCCTGTGTATGGCTTCCGAATACTGCTGCCTCCACCGCCACCCTGCGCCATGTGCCTCTGTCGTCTGCTCACGCTGTTGACGGCTTCCGCTTTTTAACCGAGGCCTGTGTATGGCTTCCGAATACTGCTGCATCCACCGCCACCCTGCGCCATGTGTCTCTGTCGTCTGCTCACGCTGCTGACGGCTTCCGCTTTTTAACCGAGGCCTGTGTATGGCTTCCGAATACTGCTGCCTCCACCGCCACCCTGCGCCATGTGCCTCTGTCGTCTGCTCACGCTGTTGACGGCTTCTGCTTTTTAACCGAGGCCTGTGTTTGGCTTCCGAATACTGCTGCATCCACCGCCACCCTGCGCCATGTGTCTCTGTCGTCTGCTCACACTGCTGACGGCTTCCGCTTTTTAACCGAGGCCTGTGTTTGGCTTCCGAATACTGCTGCATCCACCGCCACCCTGCGCCATGTGTCTCTGTCGTCTGCTCACGCTGCTGACGGCTTCCGCTTTTTAACCTAGGCCTGTGTATGGCTTCCGAATACTGCTGCCTCCACCGCCACCCTGCGCCATGTGCCTCTGTCGTCTGCTCACGCTGCTGACGGCTTCTGCTTTTTAACCGAGGCCTGTGTTTGGCTTCCGAATACTGCTGCATCCACCGCCACCCTGCGCCATGTGTCTCTGTCGTCTGCTCACGCTGCTGACGGCTTCCGCTTTTTAACCTAGGCCTGTGTATGGCTTCCGAATACTGCTGCCTCCACCGCCACCCTGCGCCATGTGCCACTTTCAGGTCTCCTTACACTGTTGGTGGGTTCCATTTTGTGATAGGGTGCTGTATGGCCTTCCATTGCTGCTGCCTCCACCGCCACCCTGCGCCATGTGCCTCTGTCGTCTGCTCACGCTGCTGACGGCTTCCGCTTTTTAACCGAGGTCTGTGTTTGGCTTCCGAATACTGCTGCATCCACCGCCACCCTGCGCCATGTGTCTCTGTCGTCTGCCATGGGCCCCTGTACCGCCTCCTCATGCTGCTGCCAGGTCCAGAGTGTGTCATGGGTCCCTGTACGGCCTCCCATTGCTGCTGTCTCCATCGCCACACTCTGCCATGTGCCACTTTCAGGTCTCCTCACACTGCTGGTGGGTTCCATTTTGTCATAGGGTGCTGTATGGCCTCCCATTGCTGCTGCCTCCACCGCCACACTGTGGCTCCACACTCTGGTTTTGGCCCCGTGACTGCCCAAATGAGTGAAGTGTGCGGTGATTCTAAGATCGACGGCACTCATCTGCATGTCATTCTGACTGACAGTATTATTTCTCTTCCCCAGCAGACTCCAAGGGCATTTAAATTAAAGGTACAGTGTTCTGCACTAATATAAAGGCTCTCTGAAGCCTAGAAACACCCTTTTTATAAGTTAAAAGCAGCGAATAGATTCGGCTCGAAGCAAATTTTTTCCGCGAATTCGGCGAATCAGCCAAACCGAATTTTTGAATAATTCGCTCATCTCTAATCATGATAATCATTATTTATGTTATGCTTGTAGAGTTTTACAGTACTGTGAAAAAGTATGTGCCCTCTTCCTGATATATTTTTTTTTTCTTTGGCATATTTGTCACAGTTAAATGATTCAGATCATCAGATGACCCGAGTGATGATTTCATTTATTAAGGGAAAAAAGCTGTCCAAACCTGTCTGACTTTAAAAAAAGTGAAAAAGTAATAGCCTCCCCCACCTTGCTAAATCATTAATAAACCACATTTGTTGGAAAGCTGCTTTAAATTTCACGTCCCACACCCAGACCTGATTATTGTAAGACCTGAATCAAGAAATCAATTAAATAGAAGCTGTGCTAAAAGATCTCAAAAAGCAACACATCATGCCCCAATCTAGAGAAATTCAAGAACAGATGAGAAACAAAGTAATTGGCATGTATCAGTCTGGAAAATGTTACAAAGCCATCTCTAAGGCTTTGGGACTCCAGCAAAACACACTGAGAGCCATTATCCACAAATGAAGAAAACTTGGAACTGCGGTGAACCTTCCCAGGAGTGGCTGGCCTACCAAAACTACTCCAAGAGCACAATGACGACTCTTCCAAGAGATCATAAAAGAACCCAGAACAACATTTAAAGAACTGCAGGCCTCACTTGCCTTAATTAAGGTCAGCGTTCATGGTTCAACAATAAGAAAGAGACTGGGCAAAAATGGCATCTATGGAAGCGTTTCAAGGCGAAAGCCATTGCTGACCAAAAAGAGCACAAAGGCTCATCTCACATTTGCCAAAACACATCTTGATTATCCCCAAGACTTTTGGGCAAAAGTTCTGTGGACTGATGAGGCAAAAGTTGAACTTTTTGGAAGGTGTGTTTCCGTTACATCTGGTGTAAAACTAACACAACATTTCATAAAAAGAACATCATACCAACAGTCCAACATGGTGGTGGTGGTGTGATGCTCTGTGGCTGCTTCAGGACCTGGATGACTTGCTATAATTGATGGAACCATGAATTCTGTGCTCTACAAAAAATCCTGAAGGAGAATTTCCAGCCTTCGGTTCGTGACCTCCAGCTCAAGCGCACTTGGGGACAATGATCCGAAACACACCAGCAGGTTCACCTCTGAATGGCTTACAAAAAAAAACTAAGGTTTTGGAGTGGCTTAGTCAAAGTCCGGACTTAAATTCAATTGAGATGCTGTGGCGTGACCCTAAACAGGCCATTCATGCTTGAAAACTCTGCAATGTGGATGAAATAAAACAATTCTGCAAATAGGAGTGGGCCAAAATTCCTCCACAGCAATGTGAAAAGCGCATTGCCAGTTATTGCAAACAATTGCAGTTGTTGCCACTAAGGGTGGCACAATCAGTTATTAGGTTGGCGGGGGGGGCAATTACTTGTAGGACCAGGCAGGTTTGGAAAGCTTTTTTCCCTTAATAAGTGAAATCATCATTTAAAAACTGAATTTCGTATTTCCTCAGGTTATCTTTGTGTAATTTGTTTGCTGATCTGAATCATTTATGTGACAAATATGCCAAAAAATTAAAAAATCAGAGAGGGGCAAATACTTTTTTCACAGCACTGTATATCATTATATGCTGTTTGAAGGACTGTCTTTATGTTATTCTAGTGATCTGATTTGGCCATTATTATAATTATTATTATTTGATGTTTATCATGGCTGCTGCTGCTTCTGTTGTTATTATTATTATTATTATTATTGTTGTTGTTGTTATAGCAATAATACTAATGATAATAGATGTTGAATTTTATGTGATGTGGGTGAAATGATGGTGGTGTTCATTATTATTTATTGTGGTGCATTTATTATTATTATTATTATTATTTCTATTAGGAATAATGTTGTTATTATTATTATGTTTACTATTAAATTTGCAACTGGTAAGGCTATTACTGCTGTTTTAAAACTATTACAACTACTATGATGTTTGTTATTATTATTATTGTTATTATTATTATTTTTGTTGTTGTTTGATTCTGGTAGGCCTATAATATTCTAATTTGCTGTTGTTGTTATTATTATCAATGTTATTAATAACATTGTTCTGTGTGTGGGATAGTATTAATATTTGTTACCACAGGGACTTTTATCATTGTTTTTATTTGATGACGGTGGGGGTATTATTATTATGTGCTGCTGCAAGTGCTACTATTTACATAATATGCTGTTGATATGACTATTTGTTTATTGCTGGTAGGACTTTTACTACCACCATTAGATGATGAGGCTATTATAATTAAAACCCGCTGTTGGTGTAGCTATTTTCACGTACGGTCATTTTTTTCACATTTTTCATTCTATGACATAACTTCATGAACTTTTCACTAAAGACCTATCCAATCCATTTTTTTCTTGTAGCAGAGGACCTAAAAAATAAAAGCACAGTGATCTTAATTTTATGTCCAACAAAATATAAATATATTTTTGAAATATTTATGAAATCTTTACTTTTAGTAGAAAATGCATTCAGTTTTGTACTTTTACACATATAAATGGAAAACATTCTCCAAAATTCTCCAAAATGTTTATTAAATAAAAGGCAAAATTTCTTTAATTTATTAAATTGAAATACAATGTACATCTAAAACTGTGAGCACTTCCAAGACTGCATAAAACAAAGAAAATTATTAAGAGGTCATGCATTTATTATCTTTATTGCTTGTCACGTTAGAAATGTGGGCAGAATACTATGCATTTATGAACATTTGTGGGCCCTAATCATATGTACATTTTGTATGTGCCTAAGTGTGGGCTTCTTTATTTTTGCTTGATTATGGCTATTTATACACAATGGGGCTAGTATACTAAGCTCAGCACTTTGGTTTTATTTCAAATTCCATGAAAGTTACTAAAGACAGACTGTGAACTTTGCAAAGTGCAGTTGCTCCAGAGCTTAGTAAATGAGGTAAAGCTTCACTTTGCAAAGAATACCCATTCACAGGCAAGGAAATTTTTTTTAAAAATAGCATTTTTGTTTGCACGTGATTGGATGATGGATTGCAGCAGAGCTCTCTCTCATTTATTAACTTCTGGAGCAACTTATCTTGCAGAGTGGAAAGAACAAAAGGTATTCCGCTCAGGCAAACAATCCAGATCAATCCACAACAGGTGCAGTTTCTGGCTCGCCACCACACACAATGCAATAGGAAGAAGGGTCAGCCGCACACCAGAGGATAGATGAATATAGTGTGTATTTAATGATCTACAGGACACACAAAACACAAGGACATAAATACAGAACTTGTTAACGCGTTTCACACAATCTCGTGCTTAATCATAACCATTGCTGAGTGCAACTGTACTTTGCAAAGTGCGTAGTCTATTTGCCTTTAGTAAATCAATCTCAATGTATCCACAAATGTATACGCAAAGGGGAAAAGGGGTTGATTTACTAAAACAGGAGAGTGCAAAATCTAATTCAGCTGTGCATTTTAGCCAATCAGTGTCTAACTTTAACAATAAAACCTGGAGGCTGATTGATTTCTATGCTGAACTGCACCGGATTTTGCACTATCCACTTTTAGTAAATCATCCCCAAAGTGTCCATGTACTATTCCATCCACTACGTCAGTGATCTGTATGCACACCATCCACTCCACACAATTCGTTTGCTGATATCAGTTATGTATAGTGTGCTCCACAACACGTTGTGCTTTTTCTCCACTCATGATTGCTCTTTCTGTGCACACCTGTCCACATCTCCAAAAAAAGTTTTTGACCCCTTCTGAAAAGTGGGTCAAATAGAACTTTTCCTCCAACGGATTATATCTCCTCCACAATGCCTTCCTTAAATTATTCACGTGGACACAGGAAAAGACAAAAGGGCCAATATAGTGTAAAATCATTTATTTAATAAAACTAGATAAAATACATATAAAAATTCACTCACATCTCACTGTACGCTCTCCCAGCACTTGGGAATAGTTATCTTGTTTCTTTGTGTTAGTCGGATCCACTCCCTTCCTTGGTGTGAGCATAACTTGCATGCATTATGAGGTCAGTGTTTGTAGCTCAGCCCAGACACGTTTCATCACAAAAAGTCTTCAGGAAGCTATATTGACATTTTGATTTCGATATACTGCTATTAACCCTTTAATGTAGTAGACCTATCTGCGCATCTTTCAATCCCTCAATCTCTAGCAATCCTTCACCATAACTACCAGCTTTGAAAAACTATTTTGTTGGTCCCTTCTTTAATATCTATGCTGTTCATATACACATTCATATACTGCTCCTCCTTTATACTGACAAATTAATACTATCTCCCTATAATTCAAGACAGTATATACAGTACACGCACATATATTTATATATACACACAAGCACCACCTATGTTGTAAAATATACATATCTATATCAGCTACTGCAATATTAGCCCCTTACTTACATTAAATATGCTACTTTTTTACATATATATGGACACGTGTTCACGGAAAGAGGGGTCACGAGTAAAGAAGAAGCACAAAGTGTTGTAGAGCAGACTGTACATAATTGATACCAATAAGAGGATTGTGTGGAGTGGATGGTGTAATACAGATCACTGGAGTATTTGATGGGATAGTGCATGGAGCACTTTTTGAAGCACTGGATACTTTGGGCTGATTTACTAAAACTGGAGAGTGCAATATCTGGTGCAGCTCTGCATAGAAATCAATCAGTCTCCAGGTTTATTGTTAAAGCTTAGTTGCACAAGCTGAAGTTAGACACTGATTGGCTTATGGATGGATTAGAGCATGGAACACTTTGTGAGGCACTGAACACTTTACGTACAGTATATATTTGTGGGCACTATTTATGAATTTAAATGGAGAGCACTGGACACTTTAAAGAAGAAGCACACAATAATTGTGATATATGGTACTAATAATTTTATTTAATAAATTCATGCCGACTTAGGAAATTGCTGATAAGAGTATACTGACAGATTTAATGACAGGAGTTCGTAATCAGGATATCCTGCTTAGCTAACAGTTAAACGTCCCTACTATCACCTGGAGCAAATGTTCATCTTCAAATATGCTTTGTATTACAAAGCCTTTGTTTCCATAGCAACATTGCTGCCATTTCATATAACATGCCCCTGGTTCTGTTGTCATGTGACCAAACACAAAGTATGTCATGCTTTTTTAATGTCTTAAATAAAGACAGCCTCCATTGCTCTTGTTCAAAGCTGGATCATCCACATGATAACCTAGTTACTCTAGAGCAGGGGTCTCCAAACTATGGCCCTACAGGTGTTGTCAGGAATGGACTCGCCAATGGTGGTGGGACTCACCTGCCTTGTGGGCTGCAGTACCAGGGCTGGCCAGCGGGTGCTCTCGGCAGCCAGAAGCTCACTCCTGCAATCAAGCCATCACCTGAGGCTGATTGCAGGAGGTGTATTTAAGGAATGGCCAGGCCTGCAGTCAGGGCCTTGGTGTATTGTTCCCATGAGCCCCTGTACCTGCATCCTGTCTGCTTCCTGCCTGATCCTGACTCTGCTTGATGCTGACTCTGCTTGAACTCTGCCTGCACCGACCTCAGCTACTCCTAACCAATCTTCTGCCTACTCCTTGTACCTTGTCTGCTCATTAGCTACCGACCCGGCGCGCCTGACTACGTTGTGCTCCATATATATATATATATATATATATATCAGTTAAGGTTTTTTGTTTGTTGCACCTTGTTGTCCCTATTTGTGTTAGTTTTGGGTTTGGTTTGTTGCACTGCGTTTATGTCTGTGTTGCCTTAATAAATTATATTGTTTTACACGCTATACCTGAAGTCTGTGTTTCCCTGTGTCGGTCCACACACCTCTGGTCATACCCGGAGCACTGACAGGTGTTGAGGAACTGAAAGTCCCATGAGACCTTGAAAGATTCTGACAGCCACAGGCAAGACTCCAAGAAGCAGAGGCATGATGGAACTTGTAGTACTTCAACAGCAGGAGGGCCATTGTTTGGAGACCCCTGTGTCTAGAATCTAGAGAGCAATTCTAAGGTGGATGACTTCCTGGTTTAGGCTACATCATTATTATGGTATCTAGACCGTAGATACATGGCATTGTTCATTAACACTGTTTAACCATTTGACGCCCAGCCAATAGCCGTATGGCGTCCAGAAAAATGCACTAGCTTTCCGGGAGGCCGCCATTTGGCGTACTCCCGCACATGTGCAGTTCGCGCGCTTGCAGATCCGCACAGCGGCGCGATCTGTCACCGGCCATGTACCTCGGACACGGCCGATGACAGATCTGAGTATCGGTCCCGTTGCCAGTACCATGTGACCTGCTGTGACCAATCACAGCAGGTCACATGACAGTTGTATACAATGGATGGCTTCATTCATGCCATCCATTGTATACTAGTGTCTAGCTGTGAATGATCACAGCTAATCACATGCACATGTCATGTGATTAGCTGTGGCCAAATCACAGCTAAGCACAAAAAAAAAAAAACCCTGAATGAATCGATGTCATTCAGGTAAATGCTTGCTTATAGCAAAGTAATGCAATAAGCAAATTGTGTAAAAAAAAAAAAAAAAATACTGATCACTTCCCCAAAGTAGTACAATGTTACTATGGTAACATTGTACTACTTTGGACATAGTGAAATATGAAAAAAAAATCTTGAAAAAAAGAAAAAAAAATGTAATAAAAAATTTTAAATAATAAAAAAAATTTAAAAAAAAAATATTTTTTTTTTCACGCTGTCACCAGTCAGTGTCCCTGATCACCGCCATGCCAGTTATATGATGACGCTGTACTGCACTGGTGACAGTATGTAAAAAAAAAATTGTGAAAATAATTTTTTTTATTTTTTTGTTTTCCGAAAGATTATGACAAAAAAAAATACAACTTCAAAAAACTCGACATGCCTCTTATGAAATACGTCGGACTGTCTACTCTGCAAAAAGTGGTCATTTGGGGGATATCTGTACTGTTCTGACATTCTTGGACCTCAAGAAATTAGATTGGCTGTCAGTACTTCAGAATTGATCAATACTCAGATCTATACCATAGTTTGTGAACTCTATAACTTTCCTACAAACTAAAAAATACATCCTAATTTGGGTTATTTTCACCAAAGACATGTAGTAGAATACATCTTGGCCTAAATTTATGAAGAACAATTATTTATTTGCAAACTTTTAAACCAGAAACAAAGAAAAACGTGGGTTTTTTTTTCAAAATTTTCGGTCTTTTTTTGTTAATTTAGCAAAAAATAAAAACCCTGACGATGATTAAATACCACCAAAAGAAAGCTCTAGTTGTGTGAAGAAAATGATAAAATTTTAGTTTGGGTACAATGTTGTATGACCGCGCAATTGTCATTCAAAGTGTGAGAGCGCTGAAACCTGAAAAATGGCCTGGGCAGGAAGGTGTAAAATTGCCCGTTATTGAATTGGTTAAGGGATGGTGGCATGCTAATGATGACTCTGTGGCAGATAGTAGCCCAACAGACAGGATTGATAGTACCATCTTGACCAACATCAAGCTTGGGCTATTATCATTTTCCTCCAAGGGGCAGGACCCCTTAAATGTTGTTATTATAAGATAATGTGAATAATGTCCCTTGTAGCTAATGCATCGAATTTTTTTTTTATATTTTTAATTTGTTGCACAGATTTCCTATTAAATTAAATGTAATAGAAAACCTGTGTAACAAATTGGTATATTTAATTGTAATGTGTGTATTTTTGTTATATTTTCCTAATAGGAAAGTGCTCCCGGTGCTGTGACTATTGCTTTCTAGTTATTCCCAACATTCACCATCCTTGACTTGTAATTGGAGCTTGTTATGCCAAATTTGGGGTAACTTTAACACTGCCTCCACCATTTTTATGGTATTTCCCTGCCTATCAGACTCTGTGTGGTTTAGATACTTGATGGATGGTCTCCAAAACTGGAAATGAAGTGACACCATGATGCCATCCCTCTGCGTTTCAGCAGCAGGAGACAGTTATGGAAACAGGGGGGAACCAGGTCACTTCTGGAAGGCTATAGATAGTAAAATCCATGATATTCCAGTCACTCCATCATTTGGTGGTAACATCAGATTTGATGAGATGACATTCACATGTGGAAGGTAAGATAGGGTGTTGTAGCTATTTGGGACATGTTTTGTTATGTTACTCTTCTTTTTTGTTTACCATGGAACTTTTTGGCCAAATTTGGACTTTGACGTGCTAGTGGGGTTTAATAGAGTATTTTTGGGTGTGTGAATGGTGCAAAAACGTTTTATGTCATTTGTGTCATGATGTAATGCTGCATATAATCGTCATTACATTATCCCACCTAATTTGTTCGGTGGGAACAAGCCCAGAATGCCCCACTTTTTCTTTTTCTGTACTACTTTGGATTCACATTATATTTAGGTGAGGTTTGGGAGCTTACATTGGACACTATATTGCTTTCAGCCAAACTGTCAAACCATCAAATGGCTGGTGTCATAACTCATCGCATGTGCTGCATCATGGCAGTTGAAGATCAAGCAGAGGCTAAGATAGCATCTTCCTTGGCTGAAAAGGGTCAGAGAGTTTAGTTCTGCTTTAATTATTGGATGTGTATGGGCTGTTTTTGGACAATAAGGATATTGTGTAGTGTCACTTTAAGTAAAGTTACCCATAGCTACCAATCAGTAGTCATAGTTCACGGATATGCCCGTCAAGTCAAATCTGATTGACTGATATGTGTCACTGTTGCACATTATTTTGCCTTCTCTTATTCTTCTTATTTTATTTTTTTATGAAATATAAATGTCTTTCTGAATAATGGTTGCAACACACAGCGTGTGCAATAATGATGTCAATCTCCATTATCCGATCTGCATGCACACCGAGTTCATTGCAGTTTACTACCTGCTAAATTAATTGGATAAGGTTTGAATGTAGGGCAGACTTCACACACTGCTCTTACTGACCCCCGCTGCTAAAAATAACAAAGCTTTAGTCTGATACAACAAAAATGCAGTCACACATCTGCCTGTGAGGTCCCAGTAGAGGTCATTAAAGCTGAACTCCAGCCTTACCTTAAACCTTGCACAGTTGTATATGCTCCTCTCCTGTACTGAAATTGCTTACTCTTCACTTTGTACCCAATTGAAGATGGAACTCTTTGCACTACCAAACACACATGACACTGTTAAATTAAACAACCTTTGATGCTTATTGGGCATCATTGAGCAAGAAATTGCTTACTCCAATTTACAATATTGCAGTGCCAATGAATATAACAAAAACATAAAAAAAAAATTAAAACCAGTAAATAGCGTTCAATTGCCAAACATGAAGTCTCTCTTAAATCAAAGTCCATTACAGTATATTCAGATAAAAAAGATCTTCCACCATCCAGCAGATCCTTGCAGTGTAACCAAAACACAGAATGCCACCATTTTAATCCTATGCACACTCATCAGACCCTAAGCTGTAACAAGTGCAGCAGACACAGCATGTTTCTCAGGCACAAATCTTCCCCAGGTGTATGCACGTCCACTCCAGAATCACTCCACTTAGGTAACAGCAAAAGGTAATTCCCTCTGGAACAGAGAGAGCTCACCAAGAAGCCAACAGAAAGCCAGTAATAGTGTAATAGTTTAAATAAAGATTCATTGTAGAACAGTCATCCAGTTAGAACAATATGACAGTGAAAAACAGTATGACCTCAATGAGAGAGCCGCTGACAACCTGGGATTGTACAGCAGCGTGATGTCAGCACTGAGATTCTGCCCCAACTAGTTTCTTCCAAATGGAGATTCTCAAGGGGTCCCTTGAAAACCTCAGTTTGGACTAAACCCACTGGCTAAACGAAAAAAGCTGACCCATGTATGGTCAGCTTTAGGCCTGCTGCCTATGAGAGTGATAATGTGGCTGGGCAAAGGCCTGGATTTGAGGCCTAGCTTGTGTACCTGGTTATTGAGGAGCCATGGAGAAGCTCCAGATGTCTTGAGGGGCTATAAAAGCTTGAAATGGAAGCTTGGACCTTACTGGAGTTTGGAGTCTTCTTTCCAGGGTGTTGGCCCCAGAATTGACAAGTGCTTTACAGTCAGGAGCTATAAACACAGAATGCTAGATCGGCTTAAAGGTTCTGCATCTATGAAGACTGTGGGTACTTTTGTTCCCCTTATCTGGAGTCTGCTAGTCCATATGTGTCTTCTGCTGTTACCTTCTGTCTTGAGTGAGTTTTGAGTGAGAATCAGTAAATGCCCATCTGAACAAAGTGCTCCATTTTTGCCTAAGGTGACATGCTAGCCTAAGGTGAAATACTCCATTTGTGCTGAGGTGAAATGCTAGCCCACCCTGTCTGTAGGGTTCCCACCAGCCTTTGGGGGTCAAGGGGTTACTACAATCCATTTCCTGCCCACAGGGACACTTTAAATTTTATCAGTTAACAATTTTCCACCACTAAAATGTGAGTTTGCATGTTCTGCATGCGGTAGCACCTTGATACATAGCACATACATTGTATAATGTACATTTCAGCAGCTTGTGGCACTCCTGTAAGTATTAAGAGTCGCATCTCCTTACACAAAAATGTATCTACACATGCATGAAAATTGAAGCAATATGCTGTAGATATCTGCAATTACACTGTTGTAAAATGTCTACAAAGGTGTGCAGAGGTGAGATCTCTGGTTCCTTGTTCTGTTTTTAATTTATTTTATATTATGGTGAAACAACATCATGTGGAAGCAGGACTGTGATTCCAACATGGATGGGAACTGAGTTAACAACTCTAGTAAGGAGATTTAATTGCTGAAGCAATATGAGTAGTCAGCTGGTGACCATATCAGACATCAGCCTGACCCTTTGAAGCCAGATGCATTAATGACTAATTTTAGACAATGGTTGAAAACTGAAGCTAATGATGAAATAATTAACTTTGTTTATCCTGTTTCTTCAACACTGAACTCTTCCCCTTCAAGGTTGTTCATTTTCCTAGCTTCTGTGAACAATGTTAAAGGATACAGATTTTTCATACTTACCGTATTCTGTTTCTATGGCATCGATAGAGAAAAAATTAGAGGACTTGGAAAATAACTCTTACAGTTATTTGTATATTGATGCAGGTTCAATCTCTTCCTATCTGGATGCCTTAAGCACAGGTAGAAAATTATATTTAGAGGCAAAATCAGTAACATTTTGCAAAGGCAGTATTTAGGCCATTTGATTACAGAGACTTTGAGACTGATCTACTAAAAGTTGAGAATTTTCATAAAGCACATTTTGTAACTAAATATATTATATTCACTTCAATTATCCAATCTTATTGAAAATTATGAGAGTATTCTCAAATAATTTATTAAATCCACCTCAATGTCTTAGTCATAGTCAAAGGACTAAAAACAGAACAAGAACTGAATAAAAGATGTCTTTTTTCCTTCCTCATTAAACATACATAAAACATTACGGTTCCTTGTGGCTCCTATATATTTACATGCCACTGGGAATGGCGAGTCCATATTTATTTTACCTTCTTTCTCATTCTTGCTGAGAAAAAGCTGAAAGGCCAGAATGCATCACAAAAGTAATACTGATAGTGAATATACTTCCACGGTCCACAATGAATCAGGTACTCCCACACCCAAGACTTCTGAAATAGTGTTTTGTTTGTTACTGAATCTTTTTCAATGGTGTATGCCAGTGGGTTTCCAACCAGTATTATGTGAACTTCAGGGGAACTTGAGACTTAGAAGTTGGTACTTCTCCAGATGAGTCCAATATGGCCAATCATTGAGCTGACTCACCCCTCCCTAATTAGTCAACTGTCAAAGGCCTCCTTTGGCCATCCTCATTTAACACATTTAACAGTTCTTCTGGCAGGGAATCCATCTTTGAAGAGAAGAATTTTAAGTTCTGCAGTTTTTAACAGTTTTTTAAATTGTTTTTAAGTATGTTTTTGTAGAATTTAAAGATGCATTAAAAATCCCTCTACTGTGAAACAATAGCAATTATTGGCAATTATGTATGTATGGGGTACCCATGCACCTGGTTTGTCTTTGATGGGATGCATTAGCCAAAAAGATTGGTAACCACCAGTGCACATTAAAGGGAAATAGTTGCATTTTTACATGTTTTTTGTGGCATATGTTTAACGTATATGCACAGGCAAATCTTTTTTTTTTTACTTGGAGAAAGTAAGGGTTAGAACCTCTGCCACGTTTTAATGGAGGTCTATGCCTACCCTTCTGTTTGTCATGGTGATACTTGCCACTGAGACAGGAAGTAAGAGGAAATCTTACATTTTAAAGTTGTTATGAGACCAAGAGCAGAAGAGAACATGAGTGGAGGGAAATCTGCCAATGGGAAAAATATGTTCTGACAACAACTGTCAATTTTGAGGGATTTCCTCTCACTTCCTGTTGGAAGACAGGAAATGAAAGTAAATCTCCCCAGCAGGACACAGTCAGCAATTAATATCTTGATGGGGTTTTAACTCTTCGCTTTGGCTTTACATACACTTTAACTGTATTATTTTGTATACGGATATGTACAGTTGTCTGTATTTCAGAAAATGCAATTAGAATCTATATGGATCATGCACACGGATAACTAGGGCCAAACATGCCACAGAAATACAGTGATCTGTGTGGTGTGAGGCCCTGATCATCTGTGTGCATATAAAAACCTGTAGGAGCATCTAAGGCTGGCTTCACACATATGTGCTGTTGTAAAATGTGTTTTACTGTGCATTATCCCAACACAATTTCTATGGTGCACTGTTATTCATTTAAACTGTCACTCCAAAGCACAATAACTGTTTGCACCCGCACACTGCAACGCACTTCAATGCACATGATGTGCACTGTGATAGACTATATTACAAAAATGGTGCAGAGGCATTTTTTGTTCATTGTGGAATGGGCTGCTTTAAAGCAAACCATGCAGCAAAATACCAGACTTTAAAACCTGTGGGTTGGTGAAGTGTGGTGCGGAGGCAGTAAACACAGGAAGTCCAGTTGTAAGTAACAAGGCTTGTATTGACAAAACAGCCCAAGAATGCAGACTTTCCAATGGGAGGGCGTCAAGCTGGGGAACGCTCAAAATTCTGCGCAGCTTGCAGAATAGGTAAAATGCACTGACAGCTTTTGACTCCAAGGACGGAATACAGCCTTGCCCTTCTGAGCCCAAAGGGGAAGGATTCCAACACAAGATGGCATTTCCCTAGCCTGTCCCTATTCATCTGGAAACTTTCTCTGATGCTGACCACTTTCCCTGACAGACAATTGCTCTTTCCCTAATCTGCCCACTTGCATAACAGCGCTCCAAAGCCTGGAGGAAAGCACTTAAAAAGGGTCTGCTGACCCAAGATGGCCACGGGGGTCACCTGGATACAGCATAGCCAAGTGGAACGCTGCTTCCAGGAGCTAGGAAACCATAGAGAAACCAGGTTTCTCCTGACAGATATTCCAGCTGCATCACCGCTCTGGCTGAGCACCACCTGCAGTGTAGAAAGCAGACCACACCTGCCTACACACCGGGGCCAAATCTAGCCTGATCCAATCTGGGAGTGCAATTGAAACATTCAGGGGGCATAATGTCAATAGTGTCACAGAGATGCATGGAACCAGTATTCCCTGTTCATTTGGCATGCTTCTGTACCATGGAGTCACAACCCGGAAACTAAAGTATCATCTGACAGTGCAGAGGCAGTAAGGGAGTGAATAGAGAGTGTTAGTATGTATTAGGATGATTAAACAGAAACTGTGACCCCTTATATCAGGTGTCCTTATCGGAGTCCCTCCTTACATCAGGAGTCCTCAAAGTTTCCCCTTTACAACAGGGTTCCTATAAGAGCCCCCCTCCCTTACATTAGGTGTCCTCATCAAAGTGCCCCTTACATAAAATGTGTACCTTAGAGGACCCCCTTACAATAGTTGTCCCCCTCAGAGAGCTCCTTATATCAATTGTTTCCACAGAGTGCTTCCATACATCAACTGTCCCTATCAGAGTGCTCCCTTACATCAACTGTCCCTATCAGAGTTCCCCCTTACATCAACTGTCCCCATCAGAGTGCCCCCTTAAATCAACTATCCCTATCAAAGTTCCCCCTTACATCAACTATCCCTATCAGTGTGCCCCCTTACATCAATTTTCCCCATCAAGTCTCATAGATCAGTTGGATGTACTCTCAGAGAATCAGAGATCCCCCTAGATCCGGGCCTGCTACAAACTCATGTGGTCATTCAATACATTGCTTGGAAAAATGTGAAAGGGCCCCAATACAAGTCAGTTCACCTCAATATATTCCAGACTGTGTGTAACTCAAGCTGTATAGTTTCTGCACATGCCCACTGACATTCCCACAGCACATTATATTGACAGGTCTGCTGTTCAGCAAAGAACAGTAATAGATACAATAAATCCAAACAGCTCAAAGTCACAGATAGTTTTTCTCATCTTGAACTATTTGTTTTGTTTTTGTTTTATGTTTGCCATCAGCAGCTTGCTAAATAAATTTTGTGCAAAAAAAGTGAATACCACCCAACCTGAAAGCTGGGACCTTCCCAAGTGAACAACAAGCCTCTAGGGAGATTATCTGTTCAGAAATTCTACATTCTGGAACTTGTAAATGTCAAAGCAAATATGATATGAACACTGCTGTAACCCAAAACACAGAGGATTTATTTTCCGCTAAAATAATGTTGGTTTTGTTTTGTTTTTAATTTAGCAGATTGCATCTACAGCTCTCTGGAGACCATTTGCGAAAATTCACATTTCACGTTTACAAAAATTCAAAGCAGACATCACATAGGAATTGTTATACATATATCCCTAATCAATCTAGATATACAGATTATTTAAATCCTAGGGCTGCCCATACACCTGCAGGTTAAGCTGCTTGTTGATGTTAGAAGGTCTAGGCTTCATCAGATTTTTTTGCCATCTAGACAAGTGCTGACCACCTATATTTGGCTTAGCATAGATACAATTGTTTTAGAGCCACATTCACTTACTGATATGACATCTTCAATCCAAACAGGGATATTGTTCTGGCAGGAAAGTCAGTGGTTGCTTATGCAAGCACCAATTATCAGCAGGAAAAGCCTTAGCTTTTTTCTGCCCATGTACCGGAACCTTAAGAATAATGTTATGCCCCATTTAGCAGATCATAATAATAGACCAGCCATAGACATTATGACCACTATCAGGCTTGAATTTTTGCCAGTAGCTCCATAAACAGGCATGTTCAGCTCAGCAGAGCAAGTTTGTTTATTCTCTGTAGAGGATGGGGAGCTCTAAATAACACCTTTTGTTTTCAATGCTTACAGTTGGCACTTAAAGCAAACGTGGATTAAAAAAAGGACCCCTAAATGTCCCTAACATCGAAAGATGGCCATACACTAGTAGAATTTCCGTCAAACTATTTCTTTTGGAACGTTCATTCAATTTGCTAATTGGTAATGAGGTCAAATCAATGCTTCTTTTCGACTACCGTGATGAGAAAATTCAAAGGAGCTGGATTTTTCTCAAACAAACTAATTGCTAACAGCATCAACCAAATATACCCAAGTGCAATCACTCAAAACTACCAATTAATTTGAAAACTATGTACTGCTGCACACACTCATGTGCTCCCACAAGTGAAAATGACTTCAATATATACGAATAGTGCCGCAAAGTGTTCCAAAACTCAACCAGTGTTCATCAAAATAATATTAAATACCTTAACAATGTGCTCAAAGAAAGTGCTGTTGAACCACTTGAACCACTTGAAAATTATGCTTAAAAGCAAAATAGCCATATGTACCACTTAAATGTGAATGCACAACAGCAGTGACAGTTAAAATATTGTGTTCATATTTAAAAAAAAAAGAAAAACAAAAAATGTTATAACATATCCGTGTGTCCCAATGGTTTATCAGTGTATACCACTTTAAGTACCCAATGTAGTGCCACAATAGTCTTTATCTTATCCCCAAATTTTTTAGGCAAACACTGTATACGTTAAAAATGCATACAAAGATCTCCAAACATAAAATCATCCCGAGGAAGTCTCGTGATTGACGTAACGCGTAGGGCAGATGTCATGCCGCTATCAGGAAGTGTGCAAGCGGCCATTTTCTTGGAGGTTTTCAAGCCTTGTATGCCAGAATCTGCAGTACATTGATGTGCAGTGCACTTTTTAAGTTAAGTACAATTAATTTTAATAAAAAATAAGATTTGGGAAGTAGAGAGCACTATTTGTTCTTCTCTTTTCTGAGTTTATCATTGCCCTGGTCTGGAGAAATATGGAGGATGGCACTGGATTGTAAAGTACCTGAAGGCTGGACTGAAGAGTGCTGTGCTCATAGGATTCCCACTTAAGGGAAGGGTTAAGCACATATGGCCTACTATATGTTAGGTGTATGGTCAAGGTGAGAGCATTAGCTTTTGGGGTGCCAAGACGTGCACTTTAATTGAGATATATAATTTACAGCACTGGTGATAGTGGAAAAGATTAGTTATTCATACACACTGTGGTATATGTGGACAAATTGAATATATTATTATTATTATGGAGTATTTATATAGCGCCAATGGGTATGCTCAGCGCTGTACAGTAGCAGGGGGGACAGAACATGAGACAAGACATTAACAATACAATACACGAGGGGTTCGAGGGCCCTGCTCTTTCGAGCTTACAATCTATGAGGGCGGGGAAGGTGGCACAGGCGGAGATGGCTGTGGGGGATGGAGTGGTAGGTGGAGTGGAGGAGGTTAGTTGTTAGGTGAGGTCGGGTGTTAGGTGAGGTTGGGGTAGGCTTCCCTGAAGAGGAGGGTTTTCAGTGTTGGCAACATATTTGTAAAATTGTTCCGTAAGGAAAAGTGGGGCAAGATAGCGATTGGAAACTTGCTGGTTCAAGTTCAATTCATGCATGCAATAATTTGCAAGTTGTTTATTAGCAAATACGGACAATTTTCTGATGTTTTGGCTCATTTGATGTTTGGAGCTCTTTCTATGCATATTTAAAGTATGTAGTGTTCATCTACACATTTTGGGGAAAAGATAAAGACTATTGTGGCACTATAGAGGGATATTTGGTATTTAAGTATACATTGACAGACCATCAGGACACATGGATATGTTATAACATTTTTTGTTTTTCTTTTTTTTCACAGCTGTCAGAAAATTGTCCGTATTTAAGTGCATTCACACTTAAAGTGGTATATATGGACATTTGAATAGGTACACATTGATATTTTGTCTCTAAGCATAAGTTAGAAGAGGTTCTAAATTGTGCACACGGATAAATCATTGGGACACGTGGCTATGTCATAAAAGTTTTTTGTTTTCCTTTCTTTCAAGTTTGAACACAATTATTATTGCAACAGTCACTGGTGTTATGTATTCACATTTAAGTGGTACACGTGGATATTTGAATAGGTACACATGGATATTCTGCTTTTAAGCATAATTTACAACAGGTTCAACAGCATATTCTTTGAGCACATTGTTAAGGTATTTAATATTATTTTGATGAACACTGGTTGAGTTTTGGAACACTGCACGGCATCATTCGTATATATTGATGTTAATTTCTAACAGTGTATATGGATTTCCTTCAGGAAATTACATTCATTCTACAAAATTGAATGTTTAATGAAAATGAAATTGTGATGTATTACCCAACGAAATTTGTCATGTCTCAATAGGCAATCTACCAATGTATTGTCAGCTTTAGCAACCCTAAACGTAAAGTAATTTCTAATCCTCCCTTTATAGAAACTTTTACCACATAATTTGCCTCCCCTATCTGAATTTGTATTCAAAAATGAATTAGAAATGGAAACATATTGCAATAAATACAGTAAGGTACGCAAGTAAAATAAGAAGATGATTCCTATTTAGGTTGCTTTTACACTGCTCCACGGCATAAACGTGGCAAATATGCATTTTTGCTGTGGTGCATTGCATTTTTGATGGTTAGAATGGAGTAAAATAGAATAGATGAGAAACAAATAGAATAGAATAAATAGAACATAAAATAATAGAATAGAAATGACTAGAATAGAATAACACAGAATAGAATAGCAAAAAAAATTAAAGAAATAGAATATAATGGAACAAAATAGCATAGAATAAAATGAAATAGAATAGAAAATAATAGAACAGAATAGAAATGAATATAATATTATATAAGAGAATAAAATAGAATAGAATTGAAAATAATACAATAGAAGAGAAGAGAATAAAACAGAATAGAATAGCATAGAATAGATTAATATAGAACAGAATAAAATAGAATGAATATGGCCATCTTCCAAAATTCTAATTGTTTTGAAAATAATTATCCAATCTGAATATGAAACAAATTAGACAATACGGAATTGAAAACAGACCATTCTAACATAACGAATATGACAATAGATTATTAACTTAACATACGAATCAGAACTGACAGACTTTTCCGTCATGCACATCTTTATCCAGGTCTACTTTATCCTAAACTCTTAAAATGAACCCCCTAATCCGTAATGCTAAAACTGAACTAACCTAGTCTGTAATGGACACGTAACCCCTTCAACAGCATACTTAACTTACTCAGCACCAAAATGTAGCAGACCCATACCAAAATGACACAGTCCCAAGATGATCATGCCAGTGGTAAAAAGTAGTGGTCCAGGCACCAGTCATGTCACTCTTCCCCAAGGTAGGGTTTCACCATGTAGACTTTGCTTGGTATGGTAGTGCCTCTTCCTTGTACATGGAATTCCCCAGCTGTTTAGTCCATGTGATAAAGAGTTGTAATAAAATCACCCGAATCTCAGGGAGTTGATTCACACAAACATTATCATACTGTAAGCATTAGAAGGGTCTGTATGTCTTAATTCAAGATAAAGTGGGATGCTGCAAGGACTGAGTAATGAAGCTCAGAATTTTGAGTGGTTATTTTCAACCTCTGTAAAGAACAGAGCTTTCCTATTCCTGTAGGAGAAATGCATACCTAACGCAATGAATACATATCTAGAAACAAAAGGACTATAATAGTCATCCCCATGTTGGCAATGACCATGCACAATGCATACTAAAGATGCAATATCTTTATATCGCTTTTTTCCTAAAAAAGATTTATATTATGTTATGTCTATAAAAAAACATATCTCTAACCTCTTAGTTCGCCTACTTGCTGTTTTATTCATGTCAGAATCAGAAAATATATGTGATGAATGTCCCATTAATTTAGTCTATTGCAGTTATTCTCTGTGTCAACCAATCAATATGACAAAATAAAAATAGTAAATAAATAAACGCAGTCAAGTATGACAGTCTGTACAGAGAAGACACAAATCTGTTTTCAAAAAGGAGAATTTGCTTAATAGGTTGACAAGAGAAAATTGTCATCATGGAAACTTTCTAGTGTTAGTCATAGAATTCATTCATAGGGGCTGCTTGCAGGAGCTGTTAACCTCCTATTGCTTTTTTGGGGGGCTTCTGCCTCCATCTGATTGTCAGGACCCCCCTCTTCACTGGGTCTCCTGCGCCTAATCGCCAACAGCTCCACTCGCAAATGTGAATGAGGCTTTGAGTTTATTAAAATTGAAGTGTACAGAATATGCAACAGCTGTGCATGGCAACCAATCAGCTTCTGCCTTTCATTTTCAAAGTTTAACTGAATAGGCTGAACACTGAAGCTGAATGGTCACCAGCCTGTTAGATTTTTCTCAAACAATCAGCTACAGCCAGCAACACTTATCATTGCATTCTGATGGCTGGGAAGGCTCCCCACTGTGAGAACATAATAGCACATCTGATTTCCCCATCCACATGCACGGATATGGCAGTCATACTGCTTTATATCTTGTGCAGGATGGGTGTAAGTTTTAGCATTGTGTGTAACTTCCTATGTGGTATGAGGACAGGTGCCCTGTAGCAAAACAGACACTTTCATATTGGTCTCCTGCTTTGTTAAAGTGTTACTAAACCCACAACAGTAAAATCAGTCTGTATATGCAGTAAAGCACTATTACTCACTATGGAACCTAAGGAGTTAATCCTCTGCATTGTGTAAAAAGGCTGTTTGATCCTTTCTTCTCTGCCCCTCCTCTTGTTGAAATAACCACCAGATACAGACTGAATCCATAGTCACATGCACATGCTCAGTTTGGTGACTATTGCTAGACAAGTTTTTTTTTTCTTGGGAGAGTGCATGTGATCAGCACAGGGCCAATCAGCACTGTCCAGACAGAGGGTCAGGGGGTTTCACATCCTACTAGAGCAGAAAGAAAACTCCTCCTACAAGCTTTAACCAGTGCTCTGCTGAAGTCACAAGACTGCTCTAACTTCTGATGAAAAAAAGGTATTTAGCAGTTTATATTTACTAAAATACTTGCATTTCCATGTTCTTTGTACAGTGGGAGACCATATATAGTGAATGCAGGATCCTGGGTTTAGTAACACTTTAATAACAAACCTTGTAACCTTCAGCACTAAGTGGAACCTAAAACACATGGATGTTGTCAAGACATTTGAAGGGTGGTATCGGCCAATTAGCTCTTTCATACCTCTGGTGCCCGGATGGTAAAGGTAAAGGAGGCAGCACTACAGGTGCAATGGCCAACCTCCTTGGAGATTTCGGAACAATGTTTGAGTTAATAAAATAAGTGACCACAGTGTAGTAACTGAAGTGTGGGAATGTCATACATTTAACATGTATTATATACAGTATTATTATATTATTACCAATATATACTATATATATATATATATATATATATATATATATACTGTATATATATATATATCTCACTGTAATAAAATTCTGTCTTCAGCTTGACGCTGTTGTAGAGAGCTAAAGAAGGACTTTTATAATAAATGAACTTTAAGGCTACATTTGAACCTACCAGAAAGAGGCGGTTATATGAAAGATTCTGGCCAGTGGTTCTAACTGCTGCCTGCACACACTATATAAACAGTCACAGCTGTCAGCTGTGGTTGTCAGAACTATTCTCTGTACAAATCTGTGGCTAACTCTACCACTGATAGCATGAAACCAATCATCTGAGCTGGTGCATGCAAAGAGAGCCTCCAACCGTCCCGGAATGTAACCAAGTGTGGGTTAAGGGTTAGCATTTCTGTGGAGTTTTGGCTAATTGGCCAGTTTATATGTGACCATAGCACAGAGTGTGACTGTGTCTAGGGAAAGTGTTTAGCCGCCTAAAGAAAAACTGTGTGCCTCTGCCCACTCATGTGAATGTAGCCTTCACAGAGATTGAGTGAGATGTTTTATTTTGTATAATAATTTATTAAACATACCAGTCAGTCTGAATATTAAAGTATAATTGAAGCCATTTTTTAAAATGTTTGTATGCAGTGGAGAAGGATTATTACTGTTATTATACAGGACAACAGATTGCACAGCGCATTACAATAAAAAGGAGGCAGTATAAAAGCAATACAGTTCAATACAGAAGGAATAGGAGGGCAATGCTCATGGACCTTACAATCTAAAGAAAGGGGAAGTGGTACAAAAGGTAATAGCTGCAGGGGATGATCTGATGGAGATTACTCAAGTACAGTTCTTAGGTGGAATTGGGGTAGGCTTTCTTGAATAAGTGAGTTTTCAAGGATCATCTAAAGGTGGGCAGGGTGGGTTCTGACCAGACATACTGGGGTAGGGAGTTCCAGAGGATCAGAGAGGTTCTGGAGAAGTCCTGGAGACAAGCATGACAGAAGGCGACATGGGAGCTAGCAAGCAAGATGTTTTGGGAGGAGTGGAGGGGACGATTTGGACAATATCTGCAGATGAGGTTGGTGATCTAGCTAGGGGCAGTGATGTGGATTAGAAAACCTGTCAGTTTTTATTGCTGTCTGTTCCCCCATTAGGGAGATTTACCCTCTCTATTTGTCATGTTTATTATTATCATTGAAAGTCAAAGAAACCCCAATTTTTGGGTTGTCCCCAGAAACATTCCAATTGGGACACTAGTTCTGGTGACTTGGAGGTCCCCAAGGGATTTCCTTAATTTGCAGTGATTTTCTCTCACTTTCTGTTTTGGTTATAGGACATGAAGTGAAGGGAAATTGCGCCAAAGGGACACAGATGCAAAACATAAATTGACATGGGTTATAATCCTTCCTTACGCTATCCAAAATGAAAAAAAGTTTTGCCTATAGTTCTACTTTAACCTTTTACAGGGATCATACAAAGACTTTATGTACAACCAATCTGTCAAATTTCTTGCCCCCTGTCCTGGTAAACCCATAAAGGGTTCCCGTGTTATTGTGAGAGGGAGACTTTTGTTTGGTTGTGGAGGAGCTCAGTGGACACAAAGGCTGATATTGGCAATCATGTACATTCACAGCTCACATGGATGTACCAACCTGTGTGCCTTGTGTATTAGACTGGACTGGACCCTTTCTACTGGAGGGTGCACCTTTGTTTAACTATAAAAAAAAAAGGCAAAAACATGAATGAAATCAGCAAATCTGAACTGAGGATCTCAAGTGAACTACTTGTGTATTTGTAATTGTTTACTTTTTATTGTGTTTTGTTTTTTGTATTCCCTGGAAAGTCAAATAAGGAATTCTACATTTAAAATGTCCACTTTGCTGCATATTTAGGAGACATTTTACACTTGTTTGTCAAAGAAGTCTATTAGGAACAACAGACTTTGAGATGTGTGTTCAGTAATTTATGGCACTACTGTAGAAATGGCTTCTTTGATTGCATCTCCTTCCTCTCAAGTAATATCTTTGCTTTTAAATCCTGGAGTCCGGCTTTCACAGGCAGCCTCTGCGTCTCTGGAAATTTATGCCATATTGCTGTTCTGCTTAGTAGAGAAAGCTGTGGGCTTACAATATGAAAGTATCTGCAGCGCTTTGCAAATTGATTTGTGCTATACTATTTTTGTGTTATGTGTTTTGTTTTATTAGCTTGATCTAAGGGCCCTATGGGAAGGAAGTGTCAAGGTTCAGTGAAATAAGTATGCATATTGCTGCATATTAATAAGGCTGTAAATCTTAATGCAGACAATATTTGTACTTACTTTGTATTCATGCAAGACATGGCATTCATTTTCTATGTATATCACTGGTATAACCTCTTTAAAACAAAGTACAAACATACAGAAATACACAGTGACATTACCAATTGTCTGAAACTCATTTTGCTTAATTTGCAAAATCAGTGCACCATGTTTGAACTCTTCCCTGTTTTGTTCCTTCTCAATTCAACCTGAAATTGTAATCAATGGAGCAGGTATTTTCTCCAATTTGATGTGCTCTGACCCAGCTGTTCAATGAACTACACTAAAAATAAGCCTTAAAGGCAAAGCATAAACATATAGACTACCCACACCAGTCATTGGTGTAAAATGGAAAATGCTGAGCGCTAAAAAAAATGAAATAAACAGGAAAACATTGTCCATGTTTTAAAAAAGAGGAATTAAAAAGAAATAGGTTATAAAATAACAAAATAAACCACAGACGATCTGCTTTCATATCCTTTTTCTCTCAATTGAATTCTGAACAACCAGCCTAAGAAAAGATACAGTATATTAGAAATGTAGAATGATTCCTGATTTAGTTGCCAATAGGAGAGTGATTACTGGTTTTCTCTGTGGGTGGACTGTACCAGATCAATACACAAGCAGTTGGGTCTTATTGGTTTAGCTTCCCCTTAGTGGGAAAGCCTTGTGCATTTTAAGCACATTATACATTTTCTAGGACTACTCACATCCAATTATCTTGGGATGCTGGACTCTGGGACATACTTTCTGTGAGTAATGGGTTGCTCACCTCTCTTCCCATACTACATCTCTCTGAACTATGGTGTCCTTTTATCATGCAGTGGTAAATGACTGTTGCTCAGTTCTCCAGCATTCTCAGAGGAGAGAGTTCTCCTCTGAATGCCTTTTTATGACGTGGTGTAGATAGCTTCTCCGAATGAAGAGAGAACTGATCTATAAACGCTTTGAATGCTAGAAAATGGCTGCTGTTACTGTAATCTCGCAAGATTACAGTAAGAGATCAGTCAAACACCATTTACTAAGCAGCGGTAAATTATCTCTGCTTTGTTTGCGGTTCCCCCGATTCTTCACCTCTGGGCTGGAGAATCTGGAGGGAGAACACAGATCGCCAGTGAAGGGCTGACATCACTCTTTCATATACTGGCCATCTGTGTGCTGAGATGATCAGCGGAGAACATGTTCTCCGCTGATCATCTCTGTCTCCTAAACCACTAATGATCTGAGATCAGCAACGATCCTTAGGATCGCCGCTGATCTCTGTTTCATAAAAGGATGCCTATAGCTGGCTGTTTGTAACTTGAGTTTTGTTACATCAAGAGATAGCTGAAGAACATGCATATCTCTGCTTCTGTTAATTCAGTAAACTGTTAAAAGTAATTTTTGGTATGGAGTTCTCCTTCTAACCTCTATATGGGATGTCTCCTGGAAATCAAACTTGTACCCAGGGCCAAAACTAGGGGGGCAGGGGGGCATGTGCCCTGGGCGCTGCACTAGGAGGCGTGCAGCAGATGAAGGGTATCACTCCTGAGCTGCACACAGCACAAAACCAGATCCCACAGTACGAAGGAGAGGGCCGGCACCACAGCACACTGCGTCACTCCCTCTGCCCCTTTACCTACACCCACTCTGTGCCATCACCGCCTACAATGGCTGCTCCTGCTGGGGACACACCTTCCTATTCAGGATACTTTTTCCCCCCATACTCTTCCAAACACAGTGAGATGATGTCATGGCTGGGCTGTCACTGGTCCCTGGTGTGTGGAGGCTGTGGGGAGGAATGCTCTAAACGTCTCCACTAGGGAGCAGGATCAGTGAGGGGGAGCAAAGCGTAAGGAACAGGATTTACTCCATTGTGCTATATATACACACAGCTAAATACACATAAATGATTTGTATTCCCTAACTGTATACATAGTACACTGTATTCCTTGGGAGCATACATGGTACACTGGCTGTGGGTGTTCTATCAGGCAGGTTCTCCTCACTTCACCCCGAAGACCCCAGTATTGGTGGGACAGGGTGTGTTTTTTACTTCAGTCTCAGTCTGAGTTTTTGCCCCAGGTGAAAGAATTTCTAGCTTCACGACTGCTTGCACTAAACAGGCAATGCAAGGTCTCTTGACATAAAGCCTGAGGCAGGTGTTCAGAGGACTGTTAACAAGTCCTGGATTAAGCCAGGACCAGTCTCCCAACAGGTGTCCCCACATGCAAGGGACAGTAAGATAGTTCCAATGTCCCCATGGACATTGACAAAACCACTACCCCTGGATCCAGGTAGAAACTCATTAAAGGGCAGACTCACTACCCCTGAAAAATACAGGTGACATGACACCTATGCAGGGAAGAGGGTGGAATCGGGTACATGGTGAATGAGAAGGATACCCTCTATTTTAGGTCCAAAAGAACAGCGCTGTTCTTTTGGACTTATATTCAAGACTTTTATTGTTACATCAGCAGCAGTGGACAAGTGGCCCCCATAATTAAGCCCATGCACTTTGATCTTTTGTTCCAGTACCCTCTTTTTTAACCCTCTCATTCTGTCACTCTGCATTTGGAGGTTCTGAATTTTGAGCTGTCCCCAGAATAAAAGGTAAGGAAAAATCTTCCAATAGGTACACTTCTAAGAGGGGAATTCCACTCACTTTGGGAGGTTTCCTGTAACTTCTTGTTCAACCTCTGGGACAAGAAAGTGAAGGGAAATTTCCCTAATGGCATAAGAACAGCAAAAAAAAATAAAAACTGGCAGGGGTTTTAATCCTTCACCACTTTACCCAAAACTGCAAAAAAAGGTTTTGACTATACACACACTTTAACACGTTTCACATGACCATCCCATGCAATGATGACATTGATGTCATACATACGCTTAACAGCAGGGAATTGAAATCCCCCTGATGTTATTAGTGTTCTGTGGGTAGGGAGCAGGCCCCGACTGGCCATAGGCCACACCAGGCATTTGCCCTGTGGGCCGGGGCTGCATGCACAGGAATATGATATTGGGCTGGAGCGCAATGCAGCAAAAATACGGCAGCTCAGCTGCCTCTCATCTGGAACCTGCACCGCTCCTAGGTCTCTCTGCGGCTCAGCTTCTAAGTCCTTCCAATATGGCCGACGGAGCAGAAGGAAGGAACTAGCGGTCAGCTGACCTGTGGGCCACGCGTGACTTAAAGGGGGAGGGGCTTGAGGAGACCCCATCACCTGATGCCAGAGACACTACAGAGAGCCGACCCAGACTGAAGAAAAAGTAAGTGCCAGCCTGCCACTGCCAGTGAGTGAACATTTACTGTTAGAAAATACCATAAGACACTTTGTATAGACTCAGACTGAGAGTCTCATCAGAGTTAAACTGAGTTTATACAAATTGTCTTATAGTGTTTTCTGACAGTAAACGTTCATCATGAGACATGAGAGGATGCTTGGGTGTCTAGCTCTGCGGCTGTCATTTTACCTTCTGACATGACATGTTGTTCTCTGTCTGTTCAGTATCACTCACTTTGTGAGAGGAAGACAGTTCTTGCCAAAAACGGTCTCTCTATCTCTCTCAGTGAACTTCTTGGACCCAACATGGTGTCCTGCATTAAGGCCCAGTTCATACTGCCATGATGTGGCATATCACATGTGATTTGTTAAGGAATCACACCACATTCCTGTGCAAATCACATGCAATATTTACAGCAATGCAATTTGAGCCTATTTGTAAGGGATTTCCGGCAAGACGAATCGCGATCGGAAATGCACATGCGCGCAGAAATGCGCGATCACGCACACGCACGGCGAAGATTGGCACCAGACGGCCTATTTAAAGAGTGTCTCTGCCCATGTTGAGTGCAGACTGGTCTTCAGCTCCCCCGTGTCCTGCTTGTTCCTGTGTGATTCCTTTGTTGCTGCCCTGGCTTGTTCCTCACCTGACTCTGATTGCTCTCCTGATTGATACTGGTTCCTGACTTCAGCTCTGCTCCTGACCTTGGCTTTCATTCTGATTCTGTACCGTGCTGCCCGACTGTTGATGAAACTGGCTATTCTCATGACACTGCTCCGGTCTCTTACCCTCACTACCTGCCTTGCTCTGGTGCACGCCTGGCAATCTACAAGACCTGCTCTGCTTGTTACTACTGTGCCTGAATCAGAAGATCATCGGTCTTCTAGAGTCATCATCTGCAAGAGCTGCAAACAACAACTACTGGCGCTCTTGTTCCCCTGGGTCCTAGACTCCCTCTGTTTCAACTCCAGTGGGGTCAGCGCTAGTGACACTATATGGAGATGTCTCTTTGCTAGCTCGTGATGTCTCTGCTGGATGGGGCTGTCTCTTTGCTATATGAGGATGTCTCTTTGCTGGCTCGTGATGTCTCTTTGCTGGATGGGGATGCCTATTTGCTGGATTGGGCCATCTCTTTGCAGAATATATACTGTAGGAGGCACTGGGATTAGAGAGAAAGGGGGGAGGGGGCATGACTGCAAGTGGCACTGTGATAGGGAGCTGTGATTGCTAGGGGCATTGTAATGTAAAGGGGAACTGTGATATAAAGGGAACTGCAGTGTAAAGGGGCACTGTAATCAATACAGTGCCCCTTTACAGTGCAGTCCCCTTTATAACACAGTGGCCCTTTACATTACAGTTTGCAGGACAGTCACAAACCACCCCCCGAACTCCCGACCCCTATCCCCCATCCCCTCCAGTCCCTGGAGAAATTGGCTGCTCAGTATAAAATGCCTGGGCCTATTTTTTGTCCCAGTCCGAGCTTGGTAGGGAGGTCTCTCAAAACCTATGTTGTGAGTACTGGAAGAGTCTTTTGCTTCAGTTTAAATTGGCAAAATCCACTACAACTATCTTTTATAGAGTATGATGGGGCTAATTAATTATGGCTACCTAAAAGATTTTTCATCCTGGGCTCAGTACATTGGTCCTGGGGTCAATGTAGCATGACACAACCAGGGCACCACAAAGTAGAACTAGGTGAGGACACAGACTTTATGTCCATCACATTTTAATCCCTGCAATCCTGATTATCACTAGCAATGTTTAGATTACTAGCAAAACTCAGGAGTGTATGGCCAACATAAATTCAGCTGTCCTTTACTTAGCAATTATACAGATATAAATGGAAAACATTGAATTGACACTCTGCAAGCTGGCTTACAAGGGTTCCTTTCAGCTGCCGGCTTTGTGCTCTCTAGTTAGAATTGAATTGTTTATCCATTGATTCAGCTCTTGGGAAGCATACTGCATTGAAAAGCTGTCCAGACTCAGCATTTAATATGATTTATATATCTACATGCAAAGTGCAGCCAATAGTATAATAATTAAATACCAGTCTTCAGAGCATATGTCAACACCTATATCTGCCTCTATTGATGTTCATCAGGTTATGGCCTAAGGGCAAGGGCGATTAAGTAAAGGTCATTATCTGAGCTGCACTCATAAATGTATACATCCCTTAAGGCTACTCTACTACGTATATATACTTACATTTCATTCTGATTGTCAGAATATGTTGGAATATTACTTTTTAATGGAGAAAATGGAAGAAATCCTTAATGCTACTAAACATGTCCAAAGAAGATTTCTGTGAATCATTCAAAAATAGCAGATGTCCCACAACCCTCTCACTGCATTGCTGTTTATGACCACTCTAACAAATATATATATATATATATATATATATATATATATATATATATACGGTAAAATAAGTATTTAACACGTCACCATTTTTCTCTGTAAATATACTGTATTTCTAAAGCTGCTATTGACATGAAATTTTCACCACATGTCGGTAAGAACCCATGCAATCCATACATACAAAGAAACCAAAAAAATAAGTTCAGAAACTAAGTTATGTTTAATAAAATGGAATGACACAGGGAAAAAGTATTGAACACATGCAGAAAGGGAGGTGCATAAAGACATGGAAAGCCAAGCCACGACCTGAAATATATCAATAACTAGAAAGTAATCCTGCCCATTTTCAGTGCAAATTAATATCAGCTGGTTCAGTCTCAGCTGATGGCCTATAAAAAGGTGTCTCATTACCAAGGTGTCGCACAAGAGCAAAGACTACTAACCACTGTTAGTTGTATTATAACAAAGTGGAAGCAACTGGGAACAACAGCAACTCAACCACCAAATGGTAGGCCACGTAAAATGACAGAGTGGGGTCAGTGCATGCTGAAGCACACAGTGCGCAGAACTTCATGGAATGGGTTTCCATGGCCAAGAAGCTGCATCCAAGCCTTACATCACCAAGTGCAATGCAAAGCTTTTGATGCAGTGGCATAAAGCACACTGCCACTGGACTCTAAAGCAGTGGAGACGTGTTCTCTGGAGTAACCAATCATGCTTCTCTGTCTGGCAATCCAATGGACGTGTCTCGGTTTGGCGGTTGTCAGGGTGGCGGCAGCGAGGAATCTCCCCTCCGGGTGTCACTTCCAAGTTGACCGGTTAGCAGAAAAACTTCATGCAAGTCACCACCTTGGATTTTCTGTGTCTAGTCAAACTAGGCATCCCCGCGCCCCTCTAGGTGTGCCTGCGCCTTTCTGCTGCTACTACAATCGATTCCTCGCTGCCGCCACCCTGTACAGACCCCGGACTGAGGTTAAAACCCCCGATTCAAAGGAGCTTCTTTAAACTAAGTGTGCAGTGCCTGGAGAAAGACTGAGAGCCCTCTATGATCCAGCCTCCTTAGTATCCAGAGAGGAGAGTCCCTTATCCAGGCTTCTACAACCCATCCATCCCTTCAAGGGATCTCTGGGCAGCTAGACTATACCCCCATCTGTGAGCTCCTGAAAAGTACCACCATACTTAGAAGGAGACAGCCCAGGATTAAGACCCCATCCAACATCTAGGCGAGACCTCCACAGTGATATTTAATGCATATTTACTTTACGCATCTGGTGAGTGCGTAATTCTTCCATACGTTATTTGGAGCACTGATTGAAGAATCCACAGCTTTTTGCACACCCAGATCTTAACGGATTATATCAGTCACTTACTATTTTTGCATACTGGCACTTTATATATATATATATTTATATATATATATATGGACATTTTATTATTTTGACTATTTTAGCGCTACACCTTTGTATTTGTTCAGATGTTTCTGTCTGTACCTCACTAAAGGTTTAAATTAAATACCTCAAGCAAAAGATAAATCTGATGTTTCAGGACAGCTTCTGAAATTATTTCACCTAGTACAAGGCAAGCATCAGTGCCTAACTTCATACAAATCCAAAGGTTCTGAAACACCCTTATATCCTTTTATAAACAGTAGTTATACTGCGGCTGTACTCTTGTTATATCGTCTTTTTCAAGAATGCAGCTCACGAGTGGCTCCTCCCAAGCGGCCTGGGGATGCTACCTGTCAGGAGTTGGTACTTTTTTTTTTATTCATTTGCCTCGGCTTTCTATAATTTTTATGTGGCACCTTTTTTACAGTGTATGACAGTACAAATAAAGGCACCTGTATGGCAGTCTAAACAAGTAAAAAATCCAGTTACTTTAAGATGTACAAGCCACATAAAGTAAACTCGCTTTACCTTCCCTGACTAAGCCAACTCCTCCTACATTTGTGTCTCACATGCTCCCCCTTCCAGGCACTGAAGATCACAGTGGAAGGGTTTCAGTAACAGAGGCAGTGCACTATAGTCCAGGAAGCTATAGTCTTGTGAATCAGCAGTGACAATATTGATAGCCATGCCCACTGAAATATTTTGCTATCCCACTGTAAAGCAAACAGACACAGCCTACATGAGAGTGGCAATTCTGCTCTGTATTTAGGAGCAGTGCAGCATTGTTACCACACATCATAGGAAGCTGCGGCACAAATTTTTTTCTGATGGGAGACCATAGTTATACATTGAACTGTGTGATGCAGCTTACCAGTCCATAAATGTGGTGACACATTTCCTGTCTAAGGCTGTCTTTTCTGAATGGAAGATCAATGGAGACACCCATGGACAACAGCATTATCAATCTGAGGAAAGGACAGTTTTAGATGTATTAGCAGATTTAGATGACTTGATTAATGAATTAAAACCAAACTCCAGATACCACTTTTTTTAGCACCTACAGTAACAAGGTTTTTTTTGGGAGAGTTTTTCAATAAATGAATAAAAGTTGACCATTGTAAGCACCCCTGTTTGTCTCAATCCTCTAACTGCCACTTTTGCTGAACAGCTTGGTCTGTTAAAGGAATATCCGGTGCGGATGCCATCTTGGTGCTCCTAGTGAAACCCATGCAGTACACCCATAGCATGAGGTTAATGGATTGAAATGCTTGTTTAATATCAGTACTATGTGAGTAGCAAATTGGCTTTGTTTGAATACTTTTCCAATAAATACAGTATTACACTATGGAAGTTCTCTCTTCTGTATTTAATCATGGGTCCTGTTGGAGTTGATCGTATCACTCAGTGTTAAAGGGGAACTTGATGTGGTTTTATACTACTGCTGGAAGGAGTCCATTTAAACAGGATATCATTTGTGGAGGATCCAGGGGTGATCCAAAAGTGGTTAGACTCATTGGGTCACGGTAAGGAGGTGAGGAGGCAATTCAGCCATTTTTGGATATACCACCAGCAGCTGCAGTGCACATCTACAGCACTTTTGCACGTTTTAGATTGTGGATCACCTGCGTTTATATACACTGATTTTGGAATTTGATTGGACTTTTTTTACGTTTTTTGATTCACCTGGTTGTTGCAAATATTTTCAATATTATATGTTGATGTGATTTTTTTGAAGCACTGTTCACTTCAGTTTGTATGATTTATCCCCCAGTGCTGGGATCACGTTATCACTGTTTATGTTTGATCAGTGACATTCTGATCACTTGTCTTGTCTGCACTGTTTTTTGATCCTTTTGAATTTAGGATTTTGAATGCATGTTTTATAGTATATCACAATTATTTTCACTCTGTCACTTTGTGTTTATCAGACTTTGATTGTAATAAGACACTAGTAGGAGATTTATATAGAATCTCTTGTACTTGGTATTATTTTATTTGTGGATGATTAGGTCTATTATATATAATTTTGAAGTTTAGATCACAGAGATATATTTGTTTCTGCATAATTTTCACTGTTTTGAGCGCTACATCATTATTTTATTATTTATGAAAATTTTAATACCCAGTTGAACTTTGGGTTTAAATTGGTTAAATATATTCTAGGCACATAAAAAGGTATTACACGCTATGAAAACAAAAGAGGGTGACCCAGCCTAGTACATTATCCCATAGACTATTTATTAATAGTCCACAAATGAATATACAAACAACTATATGATAGGCACAGCATATCAAGATAAGTATCAGCTTCAGGTTTGTTCTATCCACTCAGTGTACTTCAGAGCTTGGTAGGACACCACAGGAACCTAGCCGATTAACGCATTTCGAGGGTAGTACCCTCTTCCTCTGAGGAAGAGGGTACTACTCTCAAAACAGTTAAGTCAGCTAGGAAGAGGGTATTAGCATCGAAACGCGTAAACCAGCTAGGTTTCTGGTGGTGTCCTACCAAGTTCTGGAGTACACTGAGTAGATAGAGTCACTTTTAAGCTGATACTTATCTTGATATTCTGTGCTTATCATATGGTTTGTAAATATATGCATTTGTGGATTATTAATAAATGGTGTATGGGATAATGCACTAGGCTGGTGCTCCTTTTCATAGTTTGTATCCAAGGTCTCCCCAGTCCTAAGAGGGCATCAAGACTTCGCGTGTCCCTGATTGAGAAGCACATGTACATGAGGAACTATTACTAGACTATCAAACTCAAGCGCAGGAGGTATTTAATTTGCTAATGCATAAAAAGGTATGCCAAGTCTTGTTTTCTTGAAAACACTGAGGAGTGGAAAAGCCTATGACCTGCCAGCACCCTTGCTTTCTGTGTGGATACAGTGGACTCTCTACAGAGGTTCAGGATGCTCCTGCTTGTCAGAGCTAGAGCTCTCCTATCAGCAGAGAACCTGTGTTTTACTGATTGGAAAGCTCTTGCTCTAACTCTGCAGGGGGTGTTCTGGGTAATACCTCTGCAGAGAGACCACTGCTTCAACATAGATAACATGAATTCTCTACACAGCATGCTGGAGGAGTATAGACTTTTTTTTTACTGAGGCTGTGACTGCTTACTAAAGAAAATAAACTGTAAGACTGTGTAAGCTTTTTGTTTGATGCACCTGGTATGTATTTAGCTAATTTAAACTGAAAATTCAGTTGGGCTTTAAGGATTTGTTCTATTGTGTGTTACTCTTCATTTGAAAATGCAATCTTCCAATTTTATATTCTACCTAAATGTTCACTCTCCTGCTGTTGATACAACTTTTTAATAGCTAGAGTGTATTCATTTGTATTTCTGAACAGAATGTACAGACCACATTTTGAGCATTTTCTTATGAAAGGACATGTTTGCAGCCTGTTATCCGCCTGATGAAACTTGAACATTATCACATCTCCTATTAATAAAAGGGCAGCAAATTATGCATCATATAATAGAAGCAGCCAAATGGCACATGTCATTTTTAATGTGTAATAAAATCTGCAGAGCCACTTAAATTAGACTGTGTTTTGCATAAAGCAGAAGTGGAAAATGAATGTTTAAAGAATATTAAGTAGATGTGAGGATTGTTATGGATCCACAGTGCTCTTTGTTCTACCCAAAATGTGTTTAATGACAGATTACAGGAATCTGTAATAAGTATCAGAGATTTTTGTTCTTATCCACAGACCATTGTCAAGAGCTGTAATGCAAGATGTACAGTTGTGGCCAAAATTATTCAACCCCCAATGCTGTAAAGGGGTTTAGGGACTATAGTGTACATTTGGAATTGTATTCAGAATCAAATCCTACAAGGACGTTGTAACTACCCAAATGCAACTAAAATGACATCAATTGTTTATGTAATACAGTAGTAAATGGTTCTTATGTGGTTTCTTCATTGCCACAATTATTCAACCCCTTAAAGACTACCACTCTGAAGAACAGAGGTTCATACAGGTGCTTTCCATCAGGTATTGAAAACACCTGTGGATGTCACCGAGCAGCAATCAAGCATAATAAGCACCAATTAGGCAGCTTTAAAATGACTGTGATACTCAGCTCCTTCTAGACATTTACTGGTGTGGTTACAAACATGGTGAAGGCAAGAGAATGGTCCAGGAAGACAAGAGAAGAGGTGATTTCTCTTCACAGGAAGGGCAATGGCTATAAGAAGATTGCAAAGATGTTAAACATACCAAGAGACACCTTAGGAAGCATCATTCGCAAATTCAAGGCAAAGGGCACTGTTGAAACGCTACCTGGTCGTGGCAGAAAGAAGATGCTGACTTCGACTGCTGTGCGCTACCTGAAGCGTAGAGTGGAGAGAAGTCCCCGTGTGACTGCTGAGGAACTGAGAAAAGATTTGTCAGATGTGGGTACAGAAGTTTCAGCCCAGACAATAAGACGCACACTGCGTAATGAAGGCCTCCGTGCCAGAACTCCCAGGCGTACCCCCTTGCTGTCTCCAAAGAATAAGAAGAGTCGACTGCAGTATGCCAAAAGCCATGTGGACAAACCACAAAAGTTGTGGGATAGTGTTCTGTGGACTGATGAAACAAAATTAGAACTGTTTGGGCCCATGGATCAACGCTATGTTTGGAGGAGGAAGAACAAGGCCTATGATGAAAAGAACACCTTGCCTACTGTGAAGCATGGTGGAGGGTCAATCATGCTTTGGGGCTGTTTTGCTTCTGCAGGTACAGGGAAGCTTCAGCGTGTGCAAGGTACCATGAATTCTCTTCAGTACCAGGAGATATTGGATGGAAACGTGATGCAGTCCGTCACACACCTGAGGCTTGGGAGACGTTGGACCTTTCAACAGGACAATGATCCCAAGCATACCTCCAAGTCCACTAGAGCATGGTTGCAGAGGAAAGGCTGGAACATTTTGGAGTGGCCATCGCAGTCACCAGACTTAAATCCGATTGAGAACCTCTGGTGGGACTTAAAGAAAGCAGTTGCAGTGCGCAAGCCTAAGAATGTGACTGAACTGGAGGCCTTTGCCCATGAAGAATGGGCGAAGATACCCGTAGATCGCTGCAAGACACTTGTGTCAAGCTATGCTTCACGTTTAAAAGCTGTTATAACTGTAAAAGGATGCTGTACTAAGTACTAAGATTGAATGTCACTTGGGGGTTGAATAAAACTGATAATGCTGTGAGCACAGAAAAGACATTTGTGGTTATTTCATTATAACTGTTATGTTATATTTGTCTGACCTACAAGTGCCTCTTTAATGTAAATGTAAGCAAGATGACTGAATGATCAAAAGCAATGTCAAACTGGCCAAAACACTCAATTTCAGTGGGGGTTGAATAATTTTGGCCACAACTGTATAGGATCCTCAGCGGAAACGAAAAAAGTAATTGGCTGCATTAAAGTCATGCTGACTTCCTTGCTTAAATGATTTTAAATCATTGACCCAAGACAAGCAAGCAGATAAGGGTTCTGACTTTTCTTCAATTTGTCCTATTTGCAGACTTGCTGCCAGTGAATCAGAAAAAATTAAAGCTAGAGCAGCAGCGCAGCCAGTCAACTAACATTTTTTTGAATGAGGTCAGCTATGGCGGTCTCCATATTGTTCTGAAGGAATGTCGCCAATGTAGAATATTTTAAACAGAGCTGGGACAAGGGGTGGGCATGAGAGGTGACTGCCCTGGTCATGATGGAGATTTGGGGGGTTGTGCTAGAAGGGATGATTTGAAGGGGGGGGGGGGTTGTACTAGGAGAATTTCTTTTAGGAGGGGGGATTTTGGAGGGGGGGGCAGGGTATGTGCTAGTAGGGATGATTGGGGGGATTTGTGCTAGGCGGTGAAATTTGAGGGGGAGGATTAGTACTAGGAGAGGGAAGGGATTTGGGTGGGGGGATTTGTGCTGGGAGTGAGGGACTTGGAGTGGAGGAAAGGATTTATGCTCAGAGGGGAAATTTTAGGGGTAGAGTATTTGTGCTAGAAGGGATTTGGTGAGAGAGAGAATTTGAGCTGGGATGTGGGGATATGTACTGGAATAGGGGTACATTTTGTTTGAGGAGAATTTTGACTTGCAAAAGGAATTTATGCTTAGTGGGTAAGTAGCGCTTACATTTTTTAGGGAAGTAGGGGATTTTTGCTGACACATAATGCTCATACATTTTGAGGAAGGAGGCACCATTTGACATTTACTACATGACCTTGTCCCAGCACTGATTGTGAAAAATGTGTTCACTTTGTAGTGTTCATACAGAAATGCAGAAACCTGTCAAGGAGACCAAGAGAACAATAATCTGATGTGAATTCTGTGGATGAATTGCTCCACAATGTCTGCAACTAGAGAGATCAATGGGAGCTTGTAAAGTATATATAAATACTTAATGTACATAACCTGGCCATATGTTCACATTAAGACATTTAATGCTACACTTTGGCAGTGATAAGAAATGTCCAGGTCAGTTTCAAGGTTGCAGACAGCAGAAACAAATGTGCCTCTGTTGTGTAGTTGACTGTGCAGTCTTCATGCAGCACAATTTAGTAATGTTCTGAATGTGTAAAGTATGTATAGGTATGTAAAGCCAAAGCTATTCTTTTTAGTTTATAGTGGGGAAAGTTTAACACCCGTTAGTTTATTTTTGTGCTGCTTTTGTCCCAATGGGGAGATTTTCCTTCACTTCCTGTCCTATAGATGCAACAGAAAGTAAGAGGAAATCTCTCCTAAATTCTCCTCTGGCTAGCAGTCCTGCATTGTATATAGGGATGCCAAAGACTAACCCAAAGTGAGCTAGCTGTCAACCCAGCATGGAATAAGGTAAGTGTTGTCTTTTTTCCATTCCCCCCTGACCAAAAGAGTATTTGCCCTTGCATAAAATGTTAAAAATACTTGGGGGTAATTTACTAAAGGCAAATATACTGTTTACTTTACAATGGAAGTTGCACTTTGCAAAGTAACCTTTCTCAAAACATAGCGACTGAGGTGAAGCTTTGCTGACTTGACTTGACCATCATGCAACCATGTGGAAGCAAACCTTTTTTTTTTTGTAATTTGCCTTGCTCATGATTGGGCAATCTTTATAAAGTGACATTTCACTGCATTTACTAGGCTCCAGGGAAAATTCACTTGCAATGTGCAAAAGTGAATAGCTATTTACCTTAAGTAAATCAACTCCTTGGAGTTTCACTTTAAACAACAATGGCACTACACAGGGAGCAAGGAAAGGTTGGGAACCCTCTTAGTTACTACAAGGAGAACTCATAAGTAACTGTGGAGGAAGGGTTGACCCTTTGTGGAACATTCCTTAAAATGTCAAGGAGAAATTTAACTCATTCCAGGATTTTCAATTGACATTTATATCACTGAGCTCATTTTTCATTCACAATAACTAAATTACTTTTCTTCTGATCCATTCATCTTATTAACAGTAGGTGTGTTCATTGCTTTGTCCGTCTCTGTTTGGCAACAATGAATATAAATGTTATTGATTTATGGAGATGTAGCTATATATCTCCATATGCAAAATGGCTTTCTGCTTGTGTTTCTGTATAATAAGAAAAACAATAGTATGGCAGAGCTCATCGTTTTTACTGAAAATCTGTCTGTCAGCAGAGCACTGTATAATATAACCCAGTAGAATGATGCACATACTTTGTATATGCTGAGTTGACGGTCTGGTATACATAGTTACATATCTAAGGTAAAGAGGTTGAAAAAGAAGACTACATAGCTTAATTTTTCTTACATCTCAAACTATAGACTGTCTGTTTTGCCCTGGAGCTACCAGGTTTAAATTTTCAATAGAATGAGGGGCCTCCTTTCTGAAACCTATGGGTAAAAATGTTCCAATATTTCACTAAGAGCAAACTGTTTATACCTATTTTTATGCACATTTTTGCTATTTGCATGCATAGGAAGGCAATCCAAAAGACCTGTTAGGATCAATGGGCATTGCTGAACCTTCACAAATAAAATTTCTAATATCTGCTGGTGCAGGACAATGACACACACTAGCGAATGCACAATTTGCCTCCTAAAAACAAAATGCTACAAATGCAATAAAAAATGTTTTTATCACTCCCAGCTCAATTCCTTCCCCACACGGTCACGTCATCTTATCTTTTACCTGTGATGTTGGCTCTAGCCTACTACCTTTCATAGAAATAGAACCCACATTTTTATTATGAGATCCTTTGGTGCTACTGCAAACAATATCTATGCTAACACAACTTGTATGTCTTCATCCTTTGTACCATCATACGTTCTGAAACCTCAAAAAAAAATTGAAAAACATCGAAAATTAAAAATCTGTATTTATTTTTTATTGTTTTTTTATTAATTTCAATCATTCTGGTGTCATGAGAGACCTCTAATATGTTCATTAAAATATAAAATGGAGTACTAAAAATTAAGGGCAATTCTTGTGTTAGATTTGGACATTTTTGTGCACTATATTATTTGCTGCTGCCCCATCTGATTGCATTACATACTCCCTTAAAGTGTTACTAAATCCAGGACCCTGGTCTCCAACAGTACACAGAACATGGAAATACAATTATTTTAGTAAATATAAACTGCTAAATACCTTTTCTCATCAGCAGTTAGAGCAGTCTTGTGACTTCTATCAGTGTCCAGCAAAGCACATGTCTAAAGCTTGAAGAGAAGTTTTCATTCTCCTCTAGGAGTATGCTGGACCAATGACCTCTGGCTGGACAGTGCTGATTGGCCCTGTGCTGATCACATGCACTTTCCCAAGTAAAAAAAAACTCTCTATAGCAATGCACACAAAACTGAGCATGTGCAGAGTGACTCAGAACCTCTGTTCTATTAGGGGACAATGGAAGAAGGGGAGGATCAGAGAAGAGAGGATCAAACATCCTTTTTACAAAATGTGGAGAATTAATCCTTTAGGTTCCACAGTGAGTATAACAAGCATGCTTTACTGCATATACAGACTGATTTTACTGTTGTGAGTTTAGTAACACTTTAAGGAGAGCAGACAGTTTTACCAGGTCACCCTGTGCATATAGAATGTCATCTGAGGGTGCCTCTTCCAAGATGCAAATAGTTTCCAAATGTATCAACTGTGGACCAGGGTCCTAAATCTCAATCCAACGGGGAATGGATTTTCTCATTTCCAATCAAATCTAGACTCCATATTGCCACTTCAAAGAGCAATAAATAAAATGCTTTTACCTACAGAAACTATTCAAAAGTCATGTTTTATCCCTTCAACCAGTCTTCAGTGATGAGTCATGACTTATCACCAGTGTTTTGTGATGGTGGATTTTAACTGTGGATTACGCTAAGTAAAAATATTCCATCCTAAAATATCTTTATGAGCTTATTCAAAGGTTATTTCTACTTTCTATAAACAAAAAAGTCTGCAGACTTCCAAAGTGGTCCAGCAGAGCTGCTTTGGATCTGAATAGAAGAAGATTTTACACTCCATTTTACACCTTTAAAACATGAAGTCTGGTCAGACAACCAAGGTGCTATTACCTTTACGAGCCATAATAGCCTTTTTATGCCTTTCTCTGATTTAGCATACAGTTTGGTATTAGTGTATTTAATGGGCTTATAAATTTGTGCGCCCATGCATTGCAAATTTATAGGGGTTAATAGATGATTTTGCTGTATGACATCAACAAAGCCATATCACTAACATGTTTTTTTTTTAAATTTAAAAAAAGCCATTAGATCACCATGTCAGCAATAACAGCATTAGGGTTGTTACTAGAATAATGTTATATCTAGGATAGTTGAAAGGAGACTCCTCAACTCTCAGGAGCCTTTTAAATTGTTCGCATTTTAAGACAAAATGAAAAGGGGAACTAACACCATCCATCCTCCCCACTCTGATCCATCCTGATGACCCTAGGGAAGGAATGGAATAACAGCATGGTTTTCAAACCCCAGGAACACTACACCAGACTATGTGGATAGTGAACCTGAATCACCTACAGAGGAAAGTGCAGCCAGAACCTTTTATTTTGTTTCTCTAAAGGTGAATTAACATTTTAAAGAACATTGCACCCATAAGAACAATTTCACCCTTCCCATGGAATGAGGGTGTAAAAAACAGAGTTGTGCCAGGTGGGAGATGTGATTTACTCTGATCTGTAAACCTTGCTGTACAAATGGGAACCACTATTTGTGAAGCCTATACCCTTGAGCAGAGGCGTATTTGCTGCAGGCAAGCAAGGAGCTTGCCTAGGGTGGCATTTTTCAGGGGGGCGGTGCCACCCCCCAGCAGAAATGACACAGTGGCAGGCTGGCAGTCAGTGACTAGGGAGCAGTGGAGGCAGAGGATCAATAGGAGCTGAGATCCATGAGATGCAGCTGCAGTGGAGGCATAGGTACAGCAGGAGCTGGGATCCACAAGAGGCAGCTGTAGTGGAGGCAGAGGAACAACAGGAGCTGGGATCCAAGAAAGGTGGCTGCAGTGGAGGCAGAGGAACAACAGGAAATGGGATCCACGAGAGGCAGTTGCAGTGGAGGCAGAGGAATAACAGGAGCTGGGATCCATGAGAGGTGGCTAAAGTGGAGGCAGCCTTCCTCTGGATCAACTGTGGGTATAGGATTATAACTTTTTTTTTTTTTATGGTTGAACTGGATGGACTTTTGTCTTTTTTCAGCTAGACTATGTAACTATGTGTACCTAGTCTTAGTCTAGGTGAATTTTTGTGCATGCACGTTGTGTGTAGGACAGCCCATTTGTTTCACTCAGCTGCCCTAATTGCAAGAAATGCAAGGAAAGAAGTCCACAACCCTTTCTTTAAAATTGTGCCATACCAAGCCAGATTTTTTTGCATGCGAGTCACCCACGCATCTGCTACAGTGCAACACATTTCTGTGTGTGCCAGGAAAGTGCAAATTTTTTTATTTTTTAAAAACTTGTTATAGGATTGTAAATGTTCGTTGTGATATGAGTGAATAAAAACAGATTAATGAAAACCTTTGATACATTTTAAAAATGTTTATCTCCATATGAGGAACTTGGATTTATATGAAATAAATTCTTAGCTATAAGTCTCATATCAGAAGATAAAAAACCCTGTATCCAAACAAAGCATGTAACTTTATAAAGTGTGTGTCACCTGGTAGCAAATATGATTCAACATTCTGTAATACCAAGCTTAATGGCTTTGCTTTTATTGATTTTCAAGAACACACATTGCTGGCCCGGAGACCCTCAGTATATTCAGATTTGATCAAATAAAAAATGCTGATTTTGTAAAATTTCATTTCTAAAGATTTCTTTTAAATCCCACATCTAATAATAACAAATACACTGTTATGATTTAATATTGTTTCTACTCACATTTTGATTTATTTCATTTTTAGCTTAATTATGTTTTTTCATAATTGGTATATTGGTTATTTATTTTACTTAGTCACATATTGCAACCATAAAAAAATACCTTTATAAAGCATGGACATATTGGCCCAAAAAGAGAAAATGTGCTTTCACATTACCAAATGCAGTTAAATAACTCCCTGGACAACGTTCCAATGCAATATGGGAATAACATGTCTCTCTATCTTGATTTAGTGCTTCTTTGAAAGTGTATGCTAGCTTTAGCTACTTCATACTGGCATTGCATGGTGTAATTAGGTATATCATCTACAAGGACACATAGATCACATTCTATCATTGTCCATCTCCCATAGATTGTATATTGAATGCATGCTTTTAGCCTTCAAGTCCATAACTACCGTGTATCATTATACGAACTATGTGAAACTAGTCAACTAATGTGTCTAGGTCATCTTGTAAATTGGAGACATCTTGAAGGATTAGATGTGAATGCATAGCGTTGTGTTGTATGAAAATGCACAAACAATATTTTTAATCCCAAACTTTATAACATTTATACACAACTAAAAGACTTAAGAGTCCCAGCACTTGGTATGCACTGCTTCCCACTGCTAATGGTGGGATCCACTATTAAACACAACTCTCTGAATGTGACCAGTTTTTTAGCCATTTACAAATTATTTTTTTAAACAATAGCCTTGCATTTTACATTAGGTTAGAGAAAATATGTCAAATGGTTTAACAAAGTCCAAATATATAAATCTACATATCTGTCAAAGTAAGTAAGTAGATAGGAGACTACATAGTATTAACATGTAATAATTCACATTTACATAACTAAAATAAAGAAAATATGTAAAAAAAAATTGTTTCATGGCCATATTAATTAAAAAAGAAAATCTGTACAAATCCACAATGCAATAGCTATAAAACCACTGGAGTGCATTTGCAATTTTGTCAACACCACTCTAATATTTATATCAGTTCCAATTTTTAGAGGGCCTCAAAATCTAACAATCTAAAAAAAAATAGGAGGGATAGTCAGGGAACAGTATATGCTTTACAGACAAATACAATGATGGACCAATTTTTAAGAAGAATAATAGAGGTCAGTCTTGAAATAGTACTTGAAAGTGTAGCTAAAGAAAAATTTCTTCTTTAGTTTTGGATAGAGTGGAGAGGGATTAGAATACCTGTCAGTTTTTACTGCTGTCTGTATTTGTCCTGTTTACCATGAGCAAAAGTCAAACCAATAAAGTTTAAAATTTTGGGTTGACATAGGAACAGTAATAGAGAGGAAATTAAACTGAAGTGGTATGTGTTGCTAGACAACAAAGCAGATTGTTAATACAGTATATTGCAACCTGGGATGGGATGAGGACAGACCCAAGCATTTTAGCTGTATTGTAAATGAAGGAGGGACAGACACTTGATATGTTTTGGAGATGACAAGAGGTGGTAAGATTCAAGTATTATCTCTGCCAACAATCTTGGGAAGCTGTAGTTATAAAGGTGCAGTCTGCAGTATTACTTTTTTCAGGTAGAATAGGATTGCAGAACAAAGTGAGAGAACATGAAAGCAGAGGCAGCAGATTCATAGTGAGTGAAGCAGGGCAGAAGTTAAGAGATATTGAGGGCCAAAAGATAAATTGGTCAGTCCACCATTGACAAAAGATACATTTGAACCAAGCCTGAAATCTGATTTTATTATAACGGCTCAAAGTAAATACAATTTAGGCGCATTTGTGCAGCAATGCAATGCATTTGGGGAAAAAAAGCAATTAGTTTCTCACTATAAGAAGAATCTCAAATGAGTAGGCTGGGAATGTTCAACTTTTACTTTGTTACTTTGGTCACAATAAAGCAGAAATAATCTGTTATTTAAAGAGGTTTTTCAATCTTAAAAAAAAACCTAAATACTGTAGCTGCTGACTTTTAATAAAAAGATACTTACCTGTCCAGAGATTACAGAGCTGTCTTCAACCGGGCCAGTTCTGCACTAGTCATTGGGTCCCTGGTGCTGCCATACATGACTCGTTGTGAATTCACAGCCAGCACCCCACTGTACATGTGTGAGTTGTGCTGTACTTTTTGAATGGACCTGCAACCTCCTGGGTCCTCACCTAGGTGATCCCAGCAGAAGAGGGAGCAGGTACCTGTCAAACCTAAAACCTCCAAAAGTGAGAGAGGAAGGGGGAGGAGGAAATAAAAGGAATTTTCGTTTTCCGGTGAAGTTCCACTTTAACTTAATAAAGTTCATATTATATGCTTTGTCCAGTAGAAGTACTTATTAGGTGAACTAGGACTACTTTATTTTATGCCTACACTGAACTACACACAGTGGAATCACACAACTTCCTGGGAAAATAGTGCACCAAAAACTAAACAAAGGATATTGGAACACATGGAACATATTCTTAGCTTCTAGTGGGTGTTCTCAGAAATTTGAAATAAAATAAAATTAAGATAAATCACTGAAATCTCTGAAAGAAGACCATCTATCACTTACTGTTTCAGTAGCACAGCAAAATGTAAAGAAATTACCTACATAGACAAGTAGAACAGCAAACTATCCCTTCCCCACATTACCAATAAAAGTTATGCTGTCTTTGTAACAACTTGAGAGATTGTCCTCACTTTCTAAACCTGTGACAGGCACAGAAGTAAAAGGAAATCTACGGTGACACAGACAAAAGAGTAATATGCATGTCAAGACAAAACTTTAATTTTAGATAGAAAAGGTAAAGGTTATAGCCCCTATGGGAGTGATTCGGGAAATTTTGGGAGATTTCCCTTCATTTTCTGTCCTAGAGACATTGCAGAAAGTAAGAGGGGATCTCCACAAAGCTAAAAAAAATTGTCACCAGAACAGATTTCATCATTGGAAGATTTACCCTCACCTCCTGTTCCTGTGATATTTTATAAATGTTGGATTCCACACCCCTTTTACCAGAGATAATGGTCATCTAGACCATAGTGAGGTGAATCTCCCAAACAGTGACACAAACAGCAATAAAAAAGAGAGATGTTCTATCCAAAATTTATTAAAATGTTTGGACCTTATATACATTTTAGAACTTGACAGAGCTGCTAACCCTCCCACATTTCATCCAGTACAAAATCCTGGAATCCTTGGCTTTAGTCCAATGTGGAACTCTGCACTTCCTTAATGCAATACAGGATTCCCATCAGTTTGGGGCTCCCACATTTCACTAGGATGTCTGGGGTTGCCTTGGCACATATTAAAATATAAGCAAACCACCTTTGTGTGCTTAGTTAAAGTGATTCTAAAGGCTTTTTTTTTTCAAATAACAAACATTTCATACTTACCTGCAGTGTGCAGTGGTTTGGCACAGAGCAGCCCAGATCCTCCTCTTCTTGTGTTCTCGATGGCACTCCTGGTCCGTCCCTCCTGTTGGGTGCCTACTGCTCAATGTATCCATTCACACATGGAGCCGCGGCTCACCCCCTCTCTTCTCATTGGTTAATTGGCTGTGATTGACAGCAGTGGGAGCCAATGGCTTCTGTCTCAGCCAATGAGGAGAGGGAATCCTGGGATAGCCAAGACTCCAGTGCACATCTCCGGACTGAGAGGGGGCTTAGGTGAGTATTAGGGGGGCCTGGGGGGATGCTGCACAGAGAAGGTTTTTTACCTTCATGCATAGAAAAACCTTGAGCCTTTAGAAGCACTTTAGGTGTGACACTGTTTTTATGTTTCAACGGTACTACAGCTTCACTTTAGACTGCATAAATCTTATATAACTCTATCAGGTGAAAATAAAAGATAACTATTATCCCCTGGGTTTATGACAGCTGTTTACAATCCAGGAATGAACATGGAATAACACACAGATGCAATTAAAAAGCAATTAGTAAACATTCACATACAACGCTACATAAGCACGTGACCTAATGATAAGTCCTATGAAGGATGTTTTTGCTGTACGCATATTGGTACATATTATTTGACATAATATTTGAGTCCCACAGTTATTTTCATTGTTATATAATAGCATAATTTGGTTTTGCACACACAATTTGTGATGCAAAATAATTAATTAAAATTACAAGTTAGTGGAAGTAAAAGTGTAAGACAATCCTGGGCATAATTATTTAATATTATAATTTTAATTTGTGTTTAATTTGTTTAAAGTTTAGGGTTAGTATGTAAACTAAATGACCAAGTTGCAATTTATTCATATAATCCAGTAATCACACCGCATAACAAGTATCACATGTCACAACTCATTTATTAATGTGCATTTTTTGATACAGTATATGTCTTACAAAACCATCACACAATATAGAAATACATAAAAATATAATAAAATTAATATTAATGCATAAACTTCAAGTGATCAAAGAAATGTCCAACAGTAAAGTTCCTTTAAGGTGTTCCAACTGAGTGCTGTATTTTAAGCAATCTCCATACGTCCTTAATGTGCATAGAAAGAATAGAGGGTTCCACCACCATTCGCACTCCACCTTAATGAATAGACCTATTTAACTAAAAATACCTTATTCTCCTTTAAGGGATTCACTTCAAGGTACTGCTGCTCTCAACTCACGTGATCCTCTTCAATGGTTCTTGGATATTATCCCTCCAGTGCCAAACAACCTCCAAGACTCCTCCATCCAAAAAAGAGAGGCTTGGATAGTGTAATACAGTAAAAACCACTGTAACCTATTTATTAAAAGTAATAAACAAATCAGACTCACTAAATAATTAGTGCACCATGTTAAAAGCACTTTTGTATATAGAGGTATAGATTCTCCCACATCACCTAATCCAGCATATTCAGACACTCTTCCTTTTAAGCGTGATTACATCACTAGGCCCCACGCTGACACGGCCATCACTAGGCCCCATGCATTTTGTCACAGTCAAACGGTTTATGGTTAGCATTGAATTAATCAAGGGAGATTATATACACCATAAGGCATTATCATTGCTGTATGTGCATACAGTATATGTAATGGTTGTGTGTGTGCGTATATATATATATATATATATATATATATATACAGTATCTCACGGAAGTGAGTACACCCCTCACATTTTTGTAAAGATTTTTTTATATCTTTTCGTGTGACAACACCGAAGAAATTACACTTTGCTACAATGAAAAGTAGAGAGTGTACAGCTTTGTATAACAGTGTAAATTTGCTGTCCCCTCAAAATAACTCAACACACATCCATTAATGTCTAAACCGCTGGCAACAAAAGTGAATACACCCCTAAGTGAAAATGTCAAAATTGGGCCCAATTAGCCATTTTCCCTCCCAGGTGTCATGTGACTCGTTAGTGTTACAAGGTCTCAGGTGTGAATGGGAGCAGGTGTGTTAAATTTGGTGTTATCGCTCTCACTCTCGCATACTGGTCACTTGAAGTTCAACATGGCACCTCATGGCAAAGAACTCTTTGAGGATCTGAAAAAAAGAATTGTTGCGCTGCATGGATGATGGCCTAGGCTATAAGAATATTGCCAAGACCCTGAAACTGAGCTGCAGCATGGTGGCCAAGACCATACAGCGGTTTAACAGGACAGGTTCCACTCAGAACATGCCTCGCCATGGTCGACCAAAGAAGTTGAGTGCACGTGCTCAGCGTCATATCCAGAGGTTGTCTTTGGGAAATAGATGTATGAGTGCTGGCAGCATTGCTGCAGAGGTTGAAGGGGTGGTGGGTCAGCCTGTCAGTGCTCAGACCATATGCCGCACAGTGCATCAAATTGGTCTGCATGGCTGTCGTTCCAGAAGGAAGACTCTTCTAAAGGTGATGTACAAGAAAGTCCACAATCAGTTTGCTGAAGACAAGCAGGCTAAGGACATGGATTACTGGAACCATGTCCAGTGGTCTCATGAGACCAAGGGAAACTTATTTGGTTCAGATGGTGTCAAGCATGTGTGGCAGAAACCAGGTGAGGAGTAAAAAGATAAGTGTGTCTTGCCTAAAGTCAAGAATGGTGCTGGGAGTGTCATGGTCTGGGGCTGCATGAGTGCTGCAGGAACTGGGGAGCTACAGTTCATTGAGGAAACCATGAATGCCAACATGTACTGTGACATTCTGAAGCAGAGCATGATCCCCTCTCTTTGGAGACTGGGCCGCAGGGCAGTATTTCAACATGATAACGACCCCAAACACACCTCCAAGACTTCACTGCCTTGCTAAAGAAGCTGAGGGTAAAGGTGATGGACTGGCTAAGCATGTCTCTAGACCTAAACCCTATTGAGCATCTGTGGGGCATCCTCAAACAGAAGGTGGAGAAGAGCAAGGTCTCTAACATCCACAAGCTCCGTAATGTCGTCATGGAGGAGTGGAAGAGGACTCCAGTAGCAACCTGTGAAGCTCTGGTGAACTCAATCCCCAAGAGGGTTAAGGCAGTGCTGGAAAATAATGGTGGCCACACAAAATATTGACACATTGGATCAAATTTGGACATTTTCACTTAGGGGTGTACTCACTTTTGTTGCCAGCAGTTTAGACATTAATGGCTATGTGTTGAGTTATTTTGAGGGGACAGCAAATTTACACTATTATAAAAGCTGTACACTCACTACTTTACATTGTAGCAAAGTGTAATTTTTTCAGTGTTGTCACATGAAAAGATATAATCAAATATTTACAAAAATGTGAGGGGTGTACTCACTTCTGTGAGATACTGTATGTACACTGCTCAGAAAAATTAAAGCAACACTTTGAAAACACATCACATCTCAATGGGGAAAAATATCATGCTGGATATCTATACTGATATGGACTGGGTAATGTGTTAGGAATGTAAGGATGCCCCATCGTTTGATGGAAATTAAAATTATCAACCTACAGAGGACTGAATTCAAAGACACCCCGAAAATCAAAGTAAAAATATGATGCAGCAGCCTAGTCCATTTTGCTGAAATTTCATTGCAGCAACTCAAAATGGTACTCAGTAGTTTGTATGGCCCCCATGTGCTTGTATGCATGCCTGACAACATCGGAGCATGCTCCTAATGAGACGACAGAGTGTGTCCTGGGGTGTTTCCTCACAGTTCTGGACCAGGGCATCACTGAGCTCCTGGACAGTCTGAGGTGCAACCTGGCGGCAACGAATGGACCAAAACATGATATGCCATAGGTGTTCTATTGGATTTAGGTCATGCAAGCGTGGGGGCTATTCAATGGTATCAATTCCTTCATCCCCCAGGAACTGCCTGCATACTTGTGCCACATGAGGCCGGGCATTGTTGTGCACCCGTAGGAACCCAGGACCCACTGCACCAGCGTAGGGTCTGACAATGGATCCAAGGATTTCATCCTGATACCTAATGTCAGTCAGGGTGCCATTGTCTGGCCTGTAGAGGTCATTACATCCCTCCATGGATATGCCTCCCCAAACCATCAATGACCCACCACCAAAACGGTCATGCTGAATGATGTTACAGAAAGCATAACATTCTCCACAGCTTCTCCAGACCCTTTCACGTCTGTCACATGTGCTCAGGATAAACCTGCTCTCACCTGTAAAAAACACAGGGTGCCAGTGGCGAACCTGCCAATTCTGGTGTTCAATGGCAAATGCCAATCGAGCTCTGTGGTCCTGGGCAGTGAGCACAGGGCCCACCAGAGGATGTCGGCCCTCAGGCCACCCTCATGAAGTCTTTTTCTGATTGTTTGGTCAGAGACATTCTCACCAGTGGCCTGCTGGAGGTCATTTTGTAGGGCTCTGGCAGTGCTCATCCTGTTCCTCCTTGCACAAAGGAGCAGATACCAGTCCTGCTGATGGGTTAAGGACCTTCCATGGCCCTGTCCTGCTCTCCTAGAGTAACTGCCTGTCTCCTGGAATTTCCTCCATGCTCTTGAGACTGTGCTGGGAGATACAGCAAACCTTCTGGCAAAGGCAGCATATACCAGTTCTGCTGATGGGTTAAGAACCTTCTGTGTCCCTGTCCAGCTTTCCTAGAGTAACTGCCTGTCTCCTGGAATCTCCTCCATGCTCTTGAGACTGTGCTGGGAGACATAGCAAGCCTTCTGGCAAAGGCACATATTGATGTGCCATCCTGTAGGAGTTGGACTGCCTGTACAACCTCTGTAGAGTCCAGGTATCGCCTCATGCTACCAGTAGTGACTCTGACCCTAGCCAAAAGCAAAAATAGTGAAAAGCAGTCAGAAAAGATGAGTAGGGAAAAAATGTCAGTGGCCTCAACCTGTAAAACCATTCTTGTTTTGGGGGTCATCTCATTATTACCCATCTACTGCACCTGTTGTTAATTTCATGAACACCAAAGCAACTGAAACTGATTAACAACCCCCTCTGCTACTTAACTGACCAGATCAATATCACAGGAGTTTAACTGACTTGATGCTATACCATGATTAAAAAGAGTTCCTATCATTTTATATATACACAGTATTTTTTAGAAACTCATCAAGTTCTTTACCTGATATCTCATTCAGTGATCAGTGCACTTTCACTTAAAGAAAAAAGTCAGGACAAAAAGCTGCAGGCAGCTTACAAAATGTTAAATAAAGACCATTTTGTTTCTTAGTTCTTAAGAGAGACTCAAGACAGCAAGTAAAATCAATTACTGAACCGCAGATGGTATCTAAGAGCTTTGAAAGTTTGCTCAAACCGGATATCCATTCAATTTATCTTTAAAGTGTTTTTTAAAGGCAATCTTTTCTTTTTAGTTTTGGACAGAGTATGAAAGGGTTAGCTCCTCTGTCAGGTTTTATTGCTAGATAACAATGGGGAGAGCTGAACTGTTGGATATGTTGTGGTTTGTAACAAATGGTTCTTAGAGAGTTGTAGGCAGTTTGTCAATCTCAATGTCACATACCTGATAGGAGATGGAAATGATGAGGACTGCCTTTCTTGTATCTCTGGCCTAGGTGTCCCTGAAAGTGACTCAGATTGTGCTAAGGGACTAGAGGAACATGAGTACCAGGAGATGTTGCCTGCAGAACCCTGGATTAGAGATGCCAACCAGAAAATTCCACCAGAAAGTTCAAGTAGAAGTGTCAGCCAAGTAGCCAGCTGAACCACAAGGAGAATTGGTAGCAGTCAAAGTGGAACAGACTGCCAGTAACACCAGCAGGCAGGAAGCAGGAGTATACATAGATATCTGTTGCTGTTTCTTGGGGTAGTCCAGTGCAGGCACTAGGAGCGAGCATGGACCAGACTCAGAGACAATTGCAGAGTCACAGGGGTTTATTTACTAAAGCTGGAGAGTGCAATATCAGGCTCACTTCTGCATGGAAACCAACCAGCTTCCAGGTTTTATTGCCAAAGCTTAACTGAACACACTGAGGCTAGAAGCTGATTGGTTTCTATGCAGAAAAGAGCCTGATTTTGCACTCTCCAGCTTTAGTAAATAAACCCCACTGAGCAAGCCAAGGTCAGCCAGGAGCAGGCAGCATACTACTAAATCATAAGCTGAATCTAGGTCATTGATGAAGCTGAGGTAAGAAACTGGAAAAAAGATAAGAATAGGTTAAAATAAATAAACATGTATACTCACCTATGTAGATGCAGCATTGTTTCGATGCTGCATTTGTTCACTGCCAGCACTACACTGAAAACTGAGTGATCAAAGACCACTGATCGCTCAGTTCTCTGGTCTGCTCTGAGCACAGAGCAGTGACTATTAGTCACCGGTTTTCTTCTCTGATGAGCTGTGCAGGAGGTGTGAGCTGCTGGCTCAGGCTCTCAGCAGTGCTGTGAGAGGATGAGGCAGCTGCTGGGCAGGCATCTGGGCTGATCCTGACATTATTGTTGGGGTTCCTGCTGAGCCTAGACAGGCTCTGTGACACCAACTGGTGGTTGGCTTAATCTGGGACACAGGAGTGCAGAACTAAGTGCGCACCTTTCACCCTAAGGAGGTGTATGGCCAAAACAGCTTTGGCCCTACTTCTTCTTTAATCAGTACAGCAAAAGCTTTCAGGAGAAGGCCAGGTCATTACCAAGAAGCATATGCAGAGCACATGTCAGGCCACAAGTAACAAGCTGAAAACTAGTCACCAAAGACATTGAGTCCCTTAAACAGGTCCTTTCAATGCAAACCGTAGGCAGGCACAGATCTCTGCACATAAACACACACTCCTTCAAACAGGTGTGTGTCTATCCAGGTGTGTGCAAAGCCATGGGCAAATACCCAAGGATCCTTTGGTGTGGTCTTTGTGAGAGTGAAAAGGATGCTTTGAAGTGATGAAAGCTCCACTCCACTGGTAGATGTCCAGAGTCAGTTTTATGTATATATGACAGGTTAAGCCAATATTTTTTTGGGGTCTGGACTGGGCTGAGAAATCGGTGAATAATACCATTGTGGACAAGCTAGTGTAACACCAATTCCAGCTCCAATATGGCAGTTTATCCTTTAGAGTTTATAGTTCTTTCTATCCCTGCTGGAGGGATTCACACTCTGTATTTTTCCTCAGGACCACCAAGTGAGAGAAAATAAAGATGGACTCCAAAATTTTAAGGTTTCACTGGAGCAGCAAGAGAGGGTACAATTTAAATTTTGCAATACAGAAACCAGATGAGATTTTATTTTCAGTGACAAACAAGATTGGAAGAGATTGACCATCATTCTCCCTTCATTCAAAAAAAAAAAATATTTAACAAGATATTTAAAAAATTTATTGCAGGCATGTTTTCACAGAGCTTCTTTTAATGGGTAAGACCTCTTTTCATGTGATTCTGTACCATGAGACTTGGCCTGCATTCACCCGATGAACTATTCTGAAAATAACATAGGAAACCACAGGGATTCAGCAAGCATGCAGTCCGTTTCACCAGTTGAAGGTTGGCATGAAATTGAGATCCACACAGCATGTCCCCTGAGTGAGTTTAAATTCAAATGTCCATGCTAGACTGTAGTGGAGCTTGAAGGTCCCAACATTTGAAAAGTCAAATCACATCTGACCTAAAACGACCACAAATTGTGTATTTATACTGGCTGTACATATTTAATCAATAACATACACTTATAACAGAAGTTTGTATACAGACTAAAATTATTCATGGTCAAGCATGTGCATTGCTGTTAAACATTAATTCATGAATGCAGATCGAGTGTTTCATAAATTCATATACAGCTGCTACTTGTCACAAAAATGTGCTTTATGCATAATAATTTGAATTCAAATGACGGTAAATTCATATAATTTCAGACATTTTCTAAAATGATAACCATAAATGTTACATATTAATGATACATGATACGCAGATCAATGTATTGCCTACTTTAAATTAGGACTTGTCACTTATCCACATATGTGAACTTTTTAATACACGCCATAAGCAAGCTACCAAAAGCAATGGTGCAAAGTAAGAAAAGACTAACAAAGCACAATTCATACTACCTAAAGAGTCTGAGCTTCGCAATTCAGAACAAAACAGATCAGGACAACTAAAAAGTAAAATATCAACTAGTTCACATTAGAAGATGGATTTGAACCTAACAAGGTCTTGTTCACACAAAAAAACTGAAGTGTGGGTAAGCCTTAAAGTGGCCGTGGTTCACATTGATGCAGTGCGGAATTCGCATCATTTTCAGTGTGAATTCTGAACCGCATCAGAATCGCATTGGAAACAATGCGAATTCCGCACTGCATCACAATCGCACCCCGTCCATGCGAACCACTGTGGGTGTGTATGTTAAGTTAACAACACCCTGAAAGCAGTCCACAAAACACAGTGCGATCTGAAGAATCATATCGCATAGGTGTGAATACCCATGCGGTCTGATTCTAGTGCGGACCCAAAAAAGGGTCCTGCGCATTTTTGATGTAGGTGCGGTGTGAATAGAGACATACAAAATGTATGGCTCCGAACGCACCGCACACAAATCACATGTGATTTGCACAGGAATGAGATGCAGTTCCTGTGTGAATCACATGCGATATACGAAGCTGCACGTATGTGAACCCAGTGTTCTGCCTTAATGCATTCCTGGTCTCAAAGGCTTGGCTGAGAGTTGTGTGAGCAAATAGCTCCTGCTGCTGTCAATCAAATCCAGGGAGGAAGGAGCAGGGGGTGGGGCCAAGCTCTGCTGTGCATATTTATGGATGCACACAGCCTGCCGCGGGAGCGCAGCACAGGAGAGGTAGAATGGAGAGAGCCAGTGGGGGACCACAGAAGAGGAGGAATAGGGTTGCTCTGTGCAATATCATTGCACAGAGCAGATAAGTATAAACTTCTTTTTTATTTTAAAGAAAAAAATAAATAAAAATAATAAAATAAATAAATAAAGGTTTTGTCTTTCCAATCACTTTAAATAGGAACTTTATCACTTCAATTTGTCTTTGGCTTTTAAAGTAGCCCTGTCACTAAAATAAAAGTTAAACAATGTTGCCTCTGCAAAAAAAATGTTTCAAATTGACTGCTGACTACTCCACCAATGGCTCCTGTATTAGGATTGGCTCACATCTAGGCTTGTCAGGAACACACACAAAATCATGTGCTTTCCTGGCATGGACAGAAATTTGCTGCCCTTTAGCAGATATGCAGCAGTGCCTTTAATTGTTAAAGGCACCTTTATGCATTTGCAAACGCAAGCATTTTTGCCACATGGTGCTGCAGCACAATGCAGTTTGATGTTGCACATTTTTTGGAAAAAAGTCAGAGACTTCTTTTCTGCATTTCTCACATGTAGAGCAGCCCATAGAAGTAAATGGGCTGCCTGCACACGACTCACAGGAAGGTTTCTGCTCTTGGTTGCACTTCTAGGTGTGAACTAAGTCTTAGGGAGAAACTATCCTTTGAAAATGTATCTTAGAAATGTTACTTTAGACATTTGTCATGAGACCATTTGGAAGATCTCTCTATTCCTGTTCCGGTGACTGTTCAAAATTTTAGATTGTCTTGCATTTTTAGTCAAGGTGCCAATGGTCACCAGCAAAAATAGAAAGGGTGAATCCCAGTGGGGAAAGAGACAGCAATGAAACCTGATAGAGGTTCTAAGCCTTCCCTATCCCATTCAAGCATGGCTTTTCTCTGGGTACTCCAGTTTCCTCCCACAATCCAAAGACATTCTGGTAGATTAATTGGCTCCTGTCCAAATTGGTTCTAATATGTGTATGCATGCATGTGAGATAGGATCCTTGAAATTGCTATTTAATTCATTTTTAATATTTAAAGCAAACGCTCCCATCTACCCATGTCTCCATGCTTCATTTTGTAGAAATAAATCACTTTGAAAACCCCCCCCTAACATTTCTAGCCATGGCCATCTTGCATAAGGGCAGATGATTCATGTAGCATTTGCTTTCTAGAATCCATTTGCCCTTAGCTCATGCATGTAGGCAGGAGGGTGTTCTTAGCTGATAAGGCCTCCTCCAGATAAAAGAAAAAAATGCTTGAGGAGATTCCTGGGATATATGACATCATTTTGGCCTAGGCCAGAAACCAGGAAGCAACTGAAGAAATGTAAAAAAAGTTTAATACAAATAAATATAATATACCTTCTTATCTATTTACTAATGCTAGAAGCATATGGATTAAAAATAGTTTATGTTGATTGAGAGAGTTTTGCTTAACATGGTTAAAAAGGCAAAATGTTTTTTACCCTAATGCATTCTCTGCATTAAAGAATAAGTTCACCTTTGGAAACATGTTAAAGGTTCCTCCTGTTTTTAGGGTAACATGCAGCAGCCTCTCCCCAATCTGCCACCTCTAGTGACAGCGAGCTGGGGATCTTCTCCCCGAACTCGATGTCACAATTTTTTTTTAAACACACCGATACGAGGCTCAGGCTGCGTCATTCATTCACAGACTTCTCTGAATGGGAAAGCTACAACTACTGTCAGCCTTTGAGGCTGATGGCTTGCAGGTTTTAATGAACTATCACAGTGCTGGTAAGCGCTCTAGGTAGTTCATTGATGTTTCCTGTCAATGTGTAACTGTCTGCCCAAACAAGGTTTACAATCACTTTGCGCTCCTTGAGGGTAGGGAATGCACAGTATGTAAAGCACAGTATAAATTGTCAGTGATATATAAATGCTTTTAATTAATAAGTAATAATAAAAAAAAGAGCTTGTACATTGAAATCAGGAAAGCTTGTGGTGTCATGATGTCATGTCATGTCAGTGGGACCATTTGACTATGACCTTTGACTATGCTAGTAATTTTTTTTTATATGTTCCCTAAACTTCTGTGGTGGGAATTCACGTACGTTCATAATTCTAAAAGAATATGTAAACCCAACATTTCATATTCCTGATATGTTTCTGCTGTACCATGTACATGTATTAATAGGATCCTGTTCTCTTTGTATTGCTTCCTTTCTGTGAAATCCCTGGTGAACCTGCCAGTAGTCCCTCCACATTCCTTTTCAAAACTGTCTACATTAGGCCTGAAAGCACAGAGTGGGCAGTTCTCTAGCTGTGCTGGGAACTCAATGTACTCTCCCCCAATGAACAGACTTCTACAGACATCCCCCGTCCCGCCCCTCCTTTTTACAGTCTACATCGCTGGGAAGCTCAGTGTTCTGCTCTTTCTCCTCTCCCACTTCTCTGTGCTACTGAGAACAGAGATGGTGTGATCACTTATTAAAAAAAGGGATAATGATATTTATAATGTTTTTTAAATCTACACACAAATGTTTTACCTTTTATTCCTATTTTAAACTGAAGAGGCTGTGAGGGTTTACGCTTTAAGATTAATGAGTCTCCTGCATTGCCAAAATTCCTTCTGCATTTGCCAAAGCCATTTTATTAAAAACCATAATCATGTGCTTAGAATGACAAATTCTTATTTTAATTTTTCAGATAACTCATTAATAAAGAAATCTCTCACACCAGTTTCAGTGTAAAGCATGATATCTATCATATAGCTGCACAATCCCCTGGAGATCTCATTTATACCTAGCCTTGGGCTGAATATGCCCAATCTCTAAACTGTGTGCCCCCTTCTCAGCAAGGGCCCAGGATAGCATACAGGTAGCTATCTCTGCAAGACTAAATTGGCAGAGGGACAAAGAAACACGTGCAATCCCCTTGTGCTCTATCAGGAGTGACAGACACTTGTCTGCAGCAGCACCACATCGATAGAAAAAGATCCATATCTGAGAATTGTATTTACTTTTTTTTCCAATTGCATTACAGTAATGAAATTCTCTTCTGCCTGACATGATGAAGTATTCATTAGGGGCGGTAGAGGTAAGTATGAGCCGCCTGTGCCATTGCTCAATAAGCAGCTCCCTGAGCTCCTGTCCATGAAGGAGGCAGTGTCTGATCCTCCCCTTCCCTGCTATCAATCCAATTCTGGAAAGTTTCAAATTTTGGAAAGCTGATGAGGAGAGCTCAGGCATGGCAGGGCAGAGGGGGCATCATGAAGCTTAGGGTGAGCACAGGGAGAACTCTTGGCTAAAAGTCATGCCTAACCTATAGAGCTGTGCTGATCCAACATGAGCTGTGGGGACTTCCATCATCTGCTGTCTTAGGGAGACTCGGAGGATAGCATGCAGCTGCAAGCAGGCAGGCAGCACTGGAGAAAGCAATACTTGATCTGGAGTCTGCTGCTGGGATCCATCCACTTGATTTGGGAGACATCCTCTTTGGATTGAAGTTATCGGTCTCCTGCCTGATCTTGTGCACCTGTCAAACATCAGAGGACTGGGATCTGGCTCTGCTGTAACACGGGGAGGGGGGAAGCAGTACTTGATCAGGTGCAGGGATCTAGCCTGTCACTTGATTTAGGAGAGGATCTCTTTGGAGGCATTGGTCTCAAGAGGTCCTCTTTGGATTGGAGTTATTGCTCTCCTGCCTGGTCCAAAGCACCTGTCAAGAATCAGACCACTGGTATCTGGCTCAGCTCTACATGGGAAAAAAACAATACTTGACCTTGTGCAGGGATCTAGCCTGTCATTTGACATAAGAGGTCACTTTGGATTGGAGTTGTTGTTCTCCTGCCTGGTGTAGGGATCTAGCCATTCACTTGATTTGGAAGAGGTCCACTTCAAAGTTCTTGCTCTCCTGCCTGAGCAGCCTGAGGACTGGGATCTTGCTCATCTCTAACTGGAAGGCAGGCAGCAGTGGGTAAAGCAATACCTGTAAAGGGAGCTAACCTGTCACTTAATTTGGGAGAGGTCCACTTTGGAGTTCTTGGTCTCCAGCCTGATCTTCAGTACTTACCTGTCAAGCAACAGAGAAGAGGAAATCAACTGAGCTGTGTAACAGGGAGGCAGCACAAGAGAAAGCAATACTTAATCGTGTACAGAGATCTAGCCTGTGACTTGATTTGAGAGAGATCCTCTTTGGAGTGGAGTTGTTGGTCTCCTGCCTGGTGCAGGGATCTAACCTGCTGTCACCTAATTCAAGAGAGGTCCGATTCCAAGTTCTTGGTCTCCTGCCTGATCCTGAGTACCTACCTGTCAAACAGCAGAGACGATGGACTTGGCTGATCTATAATTGAAAGGAAGGCAGGCAGCACAAGGAAAAGCAATAGTTAATCTTGTGCAGGGATCTAGCCTGTCACTTGATTTAGGAGAGGTCCTCTTCAGACTGTAGTTCTTACTGATCCAAAGCACCTGTCAAGCATCAGAACTTGGATCTGGCTCAGCTGTAACTAGGAAAAAGCAATACTTGACCTTGTGCAGGGATCCTGTGAATTCATTTTGGAGAGGTTCTCTTTGTATTGGAGTTGTTGGTCTCCTGCCTGGTGCAGGGATCTAGCCACTCACTTGATTCGGGAAAAGTCGGCTTTGGAGTTCTTGGTCTGCTACCTGATCGTTGGCACTTGTCAAGCAGCAGAGAAGAGGGATCTGGCTGAGCTGTAACTGGGAGGCAGCACCGGAAAAGCAGAGACTTTAATCTCTTGCCATCAATCTGATTTGGAGAGGTCCTGGTTGGTCTCCTGCCTGATCCTGAGCACCTGTCAAGCCTCAGAGGGCTCTGGCTGAGCAGACGCTGGGAGGTAGGCAGGAAGCAGGCAGACGGTGTGGATGGTGGATGGGCTCAGCTGGCTCTCCAGTGCTGAAGCCTCGCGCGGAGCTGTCCAACTTTTCAGCAGCTCCATCCCGCTCCGTACGCTGATGGTGGCTCAGTGGGCAAGAGGAGGGGAGCGGTGATATGCGGAGCGGCCAGCAGTCCCTTTGTAAAGTTCTGCTGAAGGAGATCTCCGGGTGTCTTTGTCTGGCGGACGATGGATACAGAGGGCAGCAAACTGTCAGCTCTGGTAAACAGCAGCAGCTGCAGCAATGGGAATAGCCCAGGGAACCTGAAGGCACCAAAACATCTGTGGAGACCAGAGCAACAGCATCGCCAGTACCCGACTCTGCATCAGCAGGGCTTCCTCCAGCACCAAAGCTTCCTCCAACATCAGGATCAGCCTCTGCACCCAGCCACACCTCACCCCATCCTGCAGGCTACAGCCCAGCTACCAGCCCAGATCTACCCCATCCTTCCATCACAATCCCCACCTCACCCGGCACTCCAGCCACAATCCCCTCCCCAAATCCCCCCTCAAGCCCAGGCTCACCCACTGCTCCAGTTCCAACTCCAGTCCCAGGCTGGGCTACAGTCCCAGCTCCTGTGCCAGCCTGTACCCCCCTCCCTGCAGGCTCAGCCGGCGCCCCACTGCCCCCTTGTCTCCTCCCGTAGCAGATACTCTAGCGGCAGGGTGAGACATCGGGGCTTCTCAGACACTGAAAGGTACCTGCACTGCCAAGCCATGGACCGCTCCTCCTATGCTGTGGATACTGGACATAGACCTGGACTGAAGAAATCTCGCATGTCCTGGCCATCATCCTTCCAGGGATTCAGACGGTAGGCTTGCTTTATTTCTCTTTGCACTCACCAAAACCTCAGACAGCATCACTTAGCTAGAAGCGATTCTCATTCTTAAAGATGTATTCCCCATCATCACTGCAATATTCCATGTCCAGCCACTACAGCCATGCCAGTCTGCTGGAGAGATGTATCATTGGGCACAGAAAACAATGAGATCTGTTAGCTAATCCATCTGAGCTGGAACAACAAGACATGTTCAGCATGACTGCACACAGAGTGTAGGGACCGATAGTGCTGGGCTTTACTACATTCCCCAGCATCACTGCTATATTTCATTGCCATCTTCAGACTCTATCTCCTTGCCAGTCTGCTGTAGAGATGGTCAGAAGTAATTAAATCTGTCAGCTTCTCCTTAATCCATCTGAGCTGGAACAACAAGGTTTCAGCAGGACTGCACAAAGAGTGCAGGGACTTATAGTGCTGGGCTTTACTACATTCCCCAGCATCACTGCAATATTTCATTGCCATGTTCAGCCACTATCTCAGTGCCAGTCTGCTGTAGAGATTTACCATTGTGCACAGTGGTCAGATGTAATGAAATCTATTAGCTTCTCTTGAATATATCTGAGCTGGGATAACAAGGTTTCAGCATGACTGCACAAAGAGTGAAGGGACTGATAGTGCTGGGCTTCACTACATTCCCCAGCATCTCTGCTGTATTTCATTGCCATGTTCAGACTCTATCTCCTTGCCAGTCTGCTGTAGAGATGACCAGAAGTAATGAAATCTGACAGCTTCTCCTTAATCTGTCTGGGCTGAAACAACAAGGTTTCAGCATGACTGCACACAGAGTATAGGGACTGATAGTGCTGGGCTTTACTACATTCCCCAGCATCACTGCAATATTTAATTGCCATGTTGAGCCACTATCTCCTTGCCAGTCTATGGTAGAGATGATCAGAAGTAATTAAATCTGTCAGCTTCTCCTGAATCCATCTGAGCTGGAACAACAAGTTTTCAGCACTACTGCACAAAGAGTGTAGGGACTGATAGTGTTGGGCTTTACTATAAATTCCCCAGCATCGCTGCTATATTTCATTGCCCTGTTCAGCCACTATCGCCATGCCAGTCTGCTGTAGAGATTTATCATTGTGCACAGTGGTCCTAAGTAATGAAATCTATTAGCTTCTCATGAATATATCTGAGCTGGGATAACAAGGTTTCAGCATGACTGCACAAAGAGTGTAAGGACTGATAGTGCTGAACTTTACTTCATTCCCCAGCATCACTGCAATATTCCATTGTCATGTCCAGCCATTATCTCCTTACCAGTGTGCTGTAGAGATGATCAAAAGTGATGAAATCTGACAGCTTCTCCTGAATCCATCTGAGCTGGAACAACAAGGGTTCAGCACCACTGCACAAAGAGTGTAGGGACTGTTCGTGCTGGGCTTTACTGCATTCCCCAGCATCAGTGCCATATTCCTTTGCCATGTCCAACCACTATCTTCATGCCAGTCTGCTGAATCATTGTGCACAGTGGTCAGAAATAATGAAATCTATCAGCTTCTCATGAATACATCTGAGCTGGGATAACAAGGTTTCATCATGACTGCACAAAGAGTGTAGGGACTGATAGTGCTGGGCTTTACTGCACACAGAAGACACTTTTCACACCTCTGACAAGTCATCTTCAGACTTCTTAATTGGATAGGTTGTAAACAGTGACTATGAGATACTTATATGTATCCAAAGTCATTTCATTTTTAGGGATTCCTAATGAATTCGGTTGTTGTTTTACCTCCCAGCAATATAATTATTTAACCTATTTCCTTCCTAAGCTATAATAAGAGTTTCTTGGGTATATACTGTGTGATTATTGTAGCTGTTGATGAGTCTGTTGAAATGAGCTAGAATATCATGCCTTAAGGCTTGTTATTATGATAGTAAGTACAGATATAATATGATTTAAGTAGGAGGTCTTGCTGGTTTCAGTAAACCTAATAATGGTGATCAGCTCTGTCTGTTGTAATTCAACAACTACATAACACATTTATTGCAATGTAAACAGGGGCAAGTGTGTTGTGCTTGACATTGTGCAATGGTTTGCCAGATTACAAAAGGCTGCCTGCTTAGGACATTTTTTTAATTTTGCCTTCTCCTTTAAATGAATAAGCTATCTGTTTCTAAAGCTCTTCATTAGGAAAAGACTGATGTTTTTAAGTGACACTGGATGCACATATTGGAGTCGTTCTCCACCATTTATCTGCTAGGTGGTTGGGTTTTTATGTAAAAGACTGTAGCTCAGGAAGCGGATCTGATCAATTAGAGGAGGTTGTGTTCTGTGCTGTTGTCTTATTGTCTGCATTGTGTGTGCCTTGTGAGTGCTGTGTAGACTGAAGTGCTTCTGCCAAAAAGACACCAGGAAGCAGTTCAGTCTTTGCATGGCATGGCCATTGTTTCATTTCCTAAACAGAAGTCTTAAAATCCATCCTTCATCTCAATAGAGGTCTTGAACATTTGGCATTTGAATTAATCAAGTAGAAAGTCTACTGTATGGACTATTATTACCTTGTAGCACTCAATTTACTGTAGGACAGGGGCGGACTGACCATTTGGGAACTCAGGCACCGCCCAAGGGCTTGGGGTCAGTAGGAGGTCCCATGAGATGCCCCTGGTACCTGTTATAGGCTTTTTTGGGTGTGGTTTGAGTGTGGGCGAGGACACAGGGGCCCCATGATCCCTTATTGCGTGGGGGCCCCATGAGTTGGCAGTCCACCCCTGCTCTAGGAGCAGCCATATTGAATACTTAACTGTCAATGTCCAGGTGGAGAAGAGAATTCATGATGCCCTAGCTCCATGCAGATTTCTATGAAGGAGCTGGAATAGAAAGTGCATCTACTACTGATTTTCCACTGCTGGTTATTAGGGAACAGCAGAATAGATTTAAAAAGCACAAGTGATTACATCATTGTTTTGGTCTACTAGTCAAGGTTGACCTTGCTCTGTTTGTGACATATTTAATTTGATAATGTGAGAAATACTGGGGCTGCAATTACTACTCTCCTTCTGAATATGTGAGTTGCTTAATTATACTTAGCTTCATTACTTTATAAATACTGACCCAAAACTATGATGAAATGTGATATCTAAGTTACTGATCTCTATACTTGTTACAAGGCATTACCTCAGAGCCAGAGGATCAGCATAATAGCCAGGGGACTAGCATTTTCGGTAGTTGATTAACAATAGGATCTGCCACATTTCTCTAATTATGGATTTTATACATAGAATAAATTTGTGTGATGTGGGTAGTGTATGAACAATTACATGTCATGCTGCGACTTTTTCAGCAGAAATGATTACATTTCTTTCTCCTGTATGAGATAGCATACAAGTGGAGGACTAGTGTCTGCCATTAAAGTATAGGTAGTCACAATAACTCAGATTTTACATAAGCACTGATATGGCAACTTCAAGGCCAGTTTCAATCTTTTTAAATTTGCAACTATCATTTCAAGAATGCCTGGTGATCCTTCCATGAAGATCCTTGTTTGGTCACTTCCTGTTATAGAGTGACAGTCAACTGTCAATGTCTCCCTGGTCTGCTCCTGTGTTGTCATCTTGTCACAGGGTTCGTTTGAACACATCATTATGCAGGCATGTTCGACTGTTGTCATTATCAGGAAACTCTCTCTGGGAAATGTCATGCAGCTGTCACTGAAGCGATTGCATGTGAACCAAAACCAGCTGCAATGAGACTGCAGGAGATCTGCAGCACTAAGATGCAACAAAAGATGAAATGCGTTTTTTTTTGTTTTGTTTTTTTTAATAACAAACATGTTATACTTTCCTGCTCTGTGCAGCCCCCAATCCTCCTCGTTTTCGGGTACCCTGTCAGTGCTCCAGGTCCCTCCCTCCTGCCTAGTGCCCCCATTGCAAGCAGCTTGCTATAGGGGCACTAGAGCAGGCTTGCTTCGGAGCCACTGCTTTGTGTGTTCATTCACACATGGAGTGCTGCTCAGCCCCACCCCCGCTCACCTCTGCTCACTCATCATTGGCTCACTGGCTGTGATTGACACACATAGAGTGCAGTCTTGTCCAATGAGCAGGGAGAGACCCAGGAAAGCCAAGGTTCTCATGCACATTGCTGGATTAGGATGGGGCTCAGGTAAGTTTTAGGTTGGCTGGGGGGCACTGGTGCACACAGAAGGTTATTTACCTCATTGGCTCATTGGCTCACTGGCTCACTGGCTGTGATTGACACACATAGAATGCTGTCTTGTCCAATGGGCAGGGAGAGACCCAGGAAAGCCAAGGTTCTCATGCACATTGCTGGATTGGGATGGGGCTCAGGTACGTTTTAGTGGGGCTGGGGGGCACTGGTGCACACAGAAGGTTATTTACCTCATTGGCTCACTGGCTCACTGGCTGTGATTGACACACATAGAATGCTGTCTTGTCCAATGGGCAGGGAGAGACCCAGTAAAGCCAAGGTTCTCATGCACATTGCTGGATTGGGATGAGGCTCAGGTAAGTTTTAGGGGGGCTGGGGGGCAAGGGTGCACACAGAAGGTTATTTACCTCATTGGCTCACTGGCTGTGATTGACACACATAGAATGCTGTCTTGTCCAATGAGGAGGGAGAGATTCTGGAATGCCAAGGTTCTCATGCACATTACTGGATTGGGATGGGGCTCAGGTTAGTTTTTGTGGGGCTGGGGGGCACTGATGCACACAGAAGGTTATTTACCTCGATGCATGAATTAAAAAAATCATGAGCCTTTACAACCACTTTAAAGCTGAAGTTTAAAGTGACTGTGAAGGAAAAAACATTTTTAAAATAATAAAAATGCTATACTTACTTGCTCTGTGCAATGGTTTTACACAGGGCATCCACGATCCTCCTCTTCTGGGGTCCCCTGATGGCGCTCCTGGCTCCTCCGCCCTGCCAAGTGCCTCCATAGCAAGCCAATTGCTATTAGAGCACTTGTGCAGGCTCGATTCTGAGCTGGGTTCTGTGTGTCTATTGATCATTACCATTGACTGTGTAGAGCACTTTTTTTATTATCTGATCCTTTCTGATGTATTCATGTAAACATATAAACAAACAGTTCACTTCTTACAACAGATATTTATAGGTATATTAGATTAGCATATTGGTATAGATAAAGATAATCAGTAGATGGTTGGGCCAGTCTGTATGGCATATTATCTTTGTGATTTAAAAATATGTAACTATACAAGGACAATCCTATATAAACTCTAAGTAAATCACATTTACAGCTTGGTCACACATGCAGGGAAGGCAAGGCAAGGACTGCCGCTCCTCTGAAAAGCAATCCATGCTTGGGTCACTTTTTTTGTTTGAAAGGCATTGAGGAGGCGTTATGTCACCTCCTGACCGCCTGATTTAAGCCCCTAAATGCTGCACTACTGCATTGCAACAGCATGCAGTTGTGGGGCGGTTGCAGTGCGGTTCCATTCACTTGAATGGATCACGTTCAGTGGGTGGTAGTGTCCACCAAATGCAATAAAGCATAATTCCTGCCACAGCCATGAATCAAAGCATCATGACTGCAAACAGTATACACCCTTGGCTGTTGCCTTTACTTGTTAAAAGTGCAGTTCAAGCAAATGTTTTTACAGCTTTTACCATTGTAAAGCCTGCCATAAATGGATCAAAATTCAGCTGGTTCCTTCTGTACCAGACAAATTTTGATCCATCTATGGGCAGGCTAGTTGTATGTCAATTAACTTCAGTAAAACCAGCCTGTCAGTTTTTTTTCTTGCGATCATTGCTGGCGGCTATAGCCACCTTCAGTAATCACAATATTCTGCCCGTATGGAAGGCTTCCCACCGGAAGAATACAATAGCGATATGGGAGGGATTTCCCCATAAACACTGACTAGGTTGATGGGGGATTCAAGCAATTTTCATAATGTATTGGGAGCCTTAGAGTGGCACGCTTGCCACAGATTTAATGTCTAGTGCCATGCCTTGCCTAAATTTTCTCAATTGGACAAGCTTTGAATATATACAGTATATGGCTAATTTTAGTCTCTCACATGCACCATCTTTGCTATTTCATTGATCTACATTCAGAATTAATTGTCATTTCCTGTTGGATATATTTTTAAAGTAGCATTGTGTACTCAGTGCACTCAATCTGTGTGACAGAATGCTTTCAAGAAGTGTGTGATTTGGGCAATACTCCTAATTTATCAAGATCTGTCCACGGCAGCGATCCAAGATTCTATCTGGGCATTGTGACTTTCATTTATCATAAATGGAGCATGCCTCATGGCACAAGAAAAAATAAAGGATTCCTTGTTGCTGTCACTTTACAGATAGGAGAATCCGTTGTTCAAATGAATGTGCTTTCTATTTTTAGCTTTAATTGACAGCAGTGATGCAACATACAGATAAAGGCTGCCTAGGCAATGCATTGTGGCCAGATAGGTGCGTCTGTGCTATTATGAAACTACAAGTTGAATAGAAGGATTCCGGCGGGGTTGCTGACCTAACATGATGCTTTTCGGGAATATAAGCTCTTAAATTCAAGTATTCTAACATTAGGACTTTCAGATATCCATTAGACATTTATTTCAGCTTTTTTCTTCTTTTTTTCATTTTTTATTTGTGCTTTTGTGAGTATTTCGGTCAATTAAATACCATGTACACTAAAAAAATGTATTTATTTGTACATGTTCTGGGAAAAAGAATTTATAAAGCATTACAGTGACATTACCCAAACTCTGTTTAAAAGCTGAACTCCAAGAACATGGCTAAATTCAGAGCTGAAATAAATGCAAATGAAGTGTTACTAAATCCAGGACCCTGCATTCACTATATCTGGTCTGCCACAGTACAAAGAACATGGAAGTGCAATTATTTTAGTAAATATAAACTACTAAATACCTTTTTTCATCAGCAACTAGAGCAGTCTTGTGACTTCAGCTGAGCACTGGTTAAAGCTTGTAGGAGGAGTTTTCATTTTGCTCTAGGAGGATGCAGAATCCCTGACCTCTGTCTGGACAATGCTGACTGGCCAGAAAAACTTGCTTTACTGCATACAGACTGATTTTACTGTTGTGGGTTTAGTAACACTTTAACTGTCTTATGGTTTGTAATTCTGTGCTGACACTTTTGTGATTCAAGCACTTGCTTCACACAGTACCTCCAGGAAGGTGACACCACTTTTGCTGCCAAAGATAAGGAATACATGAGTGTCAGTTTCTGATCAGCCTTCTGCTTGGATATAAAAAGGAGTAGCAACACTGTTTTTGTAAGTCATCACATTTGCTAACTCTGCTCTCCTAGCCCATCTGCACTTGTGCTGCCGAACCCGATACAGTATTAAGATAGATTCAGACACTTATGCTAGTTGTAGGTTTAAATTACACTTATATTTAAGAATGCACAAGTGTATTCAGTGGTCTTGTTATCTGATGTTTAGCCTTAAAGCTAAACTCCAACTATATACAAATGAATAATTAAAAGTAGGCCAGCTCAAACTACATTCTAAACAGTGTTTCTCAACCATAAGGTACCCTTGAAGGATGTGTCCATCAAAATATCTCTTGTTTTGGTAGCTTCTATCAAGTTTACATGCTCTCTGGTGGCAAGGTCTCCTAGCTGGAGTTTTTACTTTTTGATCTCTTTGACTTAGTTTTACTGCTCCAGTAACATCAAATAAGTTTCACTCTTCCTGCTGAATGCATTAGAATTTAAAACATAAAAATTCTAATACTAATTCTAAGACTGCCTTGTATTATACACCTGGGAATTCACGGCTGATATTTGAGCACTGGAGTCCTCAAGCAATAAACAGAAAGCCCAGGATGGTTAAGCTCTTCATCTTCCCTTGATAACTTAAATATTGGTTTTGGATGGGCTCGTCTTCTAGGTTTGTACAGGAAGAAATAGATTATATTTGTACTTGTTACCCTGGGGGACTTTGGACTTTTCACATAATGGCATTTGTATATTGTCACCTTACTTGTGTGAGTTCCCCTGCGGGTGCCCCCCTTTCTGACCACAGTCTGACTGCATGAGTATGGTAGTGATTCGTCATTGTGACCTTCTTGATATGAAGGCTCAGAAGAGGCAAGCAAAATACATTATTATAAATACTAAAGTGTTACCATGTGTATGCAAACATTCTAAATTGTTTTAACGTTAGGCATTTGTGCCTACAGTTATCCTATTAGAAATGTGTGAGACAGTTTACTAAAACTAGTAAAAGAATAGTTCTAAAAGAGGAGACTTGCAAAGTCAGTGCTTCTTTGGGCTTAGTAAGCTGTGCTCACTTCAATCAACCAATCATATGCTAGCAAGAATCTTTTTTCTTCATTTTTGTTTTTTGTTCTTTCTTAACATATAATTGTTTTTTTCAAGTGAACACATGACTGGTGTAGTGGTGATCTTTACTCCCACAATAACCACAACTCCCTCCCACTGACCCTAAAAACCCCAATAACAAACAACACTTACACAAATTTTTTCACGTTAGAATGATATATATTTTATGTAAATGTATATCGGCCACAGCTTCAAAAGATAACACACCATAGATATTGATGTTAAAAACATACAAATACCAAAAAACAATCCCTCTTTGGCTGATCTGAGATTTTAACAAAAATTGTTTGATTCTACCAAAAATGTCTAAAGCCAATACTGCCCCATACAACATATTCTGGTTCAGCAGCTACCAGGGCTTCAGCTGTTCCAAAAACCTGCAATAAATGTCAAACTTAACTGACATATCTAAAAAGACAACATTTTTCATTTCCTTGCTGTTAGTGGGACTGATAACCCGGTCAGTTTTTGTGCCGATTCTATCCCTCCTCAATAACTTTCAAGCTGGGGCACTCTGCCAGCCTTTTTACTCCCATCTCAGTCAGCTAAGGGACAGCGCTTGCTGTGACAATAGTACCTACTACAGGTGAATAATATAATCACACCCAAGGAAAAAACCAAAAGCATGCAAACAAATGTACAATCAGAAGACAAATGAAAAGGAAAAACATTCCAATTTTTTCTTAATTCTTAATTAGGTCTAGTGAGTGCATACTTAAAAGGCAAGTTTGTCTCATGAGCACATGGTGATTTTGGTTTGGGATGCTAAGCAATAGGAAGTGATATCCATATGATATAATGGACTTTATTATTTCACAGTTGTGGATTGATTTACATTTTATGATTGTTCAATTCTATTTTTATTTCACTATTCACATTGTCACTGTAGAAGGTGTTTTGTGTATTAGTTGGTCACAGCGCCACTAGACAATTTGTGTATTTGTATTTATTTTTAGTTATTTCATTTAAGGTGGCAGCAGTGTATGAGATTTGTTAATTATCACCAAAGAGAGATAATTTTATTTATAGTTTATATTTGAGCACGCATTCAGTGCAAGGTTTTTATTACTGATTGTATATTATATATTCCCTCCAGCCCGTGCCCCCTCCCCTGACTTCTCCATCAAGATCAATAATACAGCTATCAGTCCCTCCCCTCTTGCCAGGGTACTAGGTGTAATCCTAGACTCCCATCTGTCCTTTCAGCCCCAAATCCATTCACTGTCCAAATCTTGTAGAATTCACCTCCGTAACATCTCCAAGATACGCCCGTTCCTAACCTCGGAAACTACTAAGCAACTTATTCACTCCCTTGTTATATCTCGCCTTGACTATTGTAACTCCATCCTCATTGGCCTACCTCATCGCAGGCTATCCCCTCTTCAGTCTATCATGAATGCTGCTGCCAGACTCATCCACCTTACTAATCATTCTGTATCAGCCACCCCTCTCTGCCAATCCCTCCACTGGCTTCCCATTGCCCAACGGATAAAATTCAAAACATTAACAATAACATATAAAGCCATTTATAACTCTGCCCCAAATTACATCACCAATCATGTCTCCAAATATCACCCAAACCGTACTCTCTGCTCCTCGCACAACCTCCTGCTCTCTAGCTCCCTTGTCTCCTCCTCCCATGCTCATCTCCAGGACTTCTCCAGAGCTTACCCCATCCTCTGGAACTTTCTACCGCAATTTATCAGACTATTGCCTACTCTGCAAACTTTTAGGCGATCAATCAAAACCTATCTCTTAAGGGAAGCCTATCCTGCCCTCAGCTAATAATAGTATCCTCTCCTCCTCTTACCAGTCCATCCCCCACAGTTACTACCTTTTGTACCACTAGCCCCTCCCTCTTAGATTGTAAGCTCCAAGGAGCAGGGCCCTCCTAACCCTCTTGTATTGAACTGTATTGTTGGTGCAGGGGCGGACTGACCATTTGGAAAGTCGGGCACTGCCCGAGGGCCCGGGGTCAGTAGGGGGCCCCATGAGATGCCCCTGGTACCTTTTTCATAGGCTATTTTGAGTTTGGGCAAGGACACAGGGGTCCCATGATCCCCCATTGCCCGGGGGCCACATGAGTTGTCAGTCCGCCCCTGTGTTGGTGTATTGTCTCCTGTTATATTGTAAAGTGCTGAGCAAACTGTTGGTGCTATATAAATCCTGTATAATAATAATAATATTTTTTTTTTATTTTGCCTGTAGTTACAATTAAGTATAAATGGGCAGTCATTTTCAAATGACTAAGTGAACACCAGCATCGCATTTCATGCCAGTATTGCTATTTCCACAAGCATAGTGTATAAGACTCAGGAATAAGGACAAGGTCATTTTCTTCAGGACAGGGCTTCTTTAAACAAGGCTGCTTTCTTCAGGATCATCGATTGATGTTATAGCTTAGTGAATATAGTGAAAATTCACATTGCAAAGACTGCCCAATCATTAATCACATGCAAGGAAAATTAAAAGAACAACATTTGTGCTTGCACATGATTGGATAATGGAAGTCAGCAATGCTTCACTTCATTCACTAAGCTAAGGGATAATTCCCCTGCAAAGTAAAAATTTTCTTGCAAAGTGCATAGCCTATTTGTCTTTTATAAACCAACCCCATGACTACTACTCTGTTAAAAGATTGCAATACGGTGTGACAATTTAATTCTTGGAATTTAAAAATTTGCTTTGGAAGACAACGTTCTTTAAGATCTTCTGTCACGATCCAAGGCACCCTCTCTGCAGAAATCTTTCTCATTTCCAAATCCTCTGTTAGAATCTGCCACACTGTTCATGTTCAATTCTTCTGCCATCATTTGCACTCTCGATCTTCAATCCTAGTGTACGAGGGTTCGTACTATGGCCACATTTGCATCTGTTCTTTGCATTGTTGGCTGCCCACTTCATTTGTCATTGTGGACATCTTCCCAGCCCTCTGCCTATGCCCAATCAAAACACTTGGTTTCTTCATTGAGTGTTCGCCATAAGTCTACTGTAACAGACCTAAAGTTACACTTGCACTTTTGCCAACTCTCATGCTAATATTTGATGTTAATCTGCTGCTCCAGATTCCTGTCACTCATTTTCCTCCAACAGCACAACACACATATGTGTTATTTCTTCTACTACTCTGTAAAGACTGAGTCAAATGGTCTGCAACCCAGGAGAGTGCAAGTTACAACATGTCAGAACACGCTCGAGTGTGAATGGTTGTGTGACTCAGCACCATAGTGCTACACCGCGGGCATTTCAAAAATTTAATTTTCACACTCCATATTTATAGTTGTCTTCTTTTTGGAACACTGGCAAATCTTTAGCATGTATTCACTGATGCTTGCTGAATTTATTTACTTCTATGAACATTTTTGACTCAGCCTAACCTAACGTACTACAAGTGTCCTGATCCCAGTGCAACTTCTCGTTTTTTCTGCACATTGTGGTGTTGTTTTCCAGACTTACATCAAAAGTTTGCATTGCATATTTTTAGGAATGTATTATCATAATTATGATTAAAGATTTAATAATATGAGTCACTATGAGATCCATGAGTTCTCAAGCTGAAAATAAAATTAATTGCTTCAGACACAATTATTTTTAGAGAACAACTTTAATCAGAAAAGACCAAAGCTAGAGAAAAAAATATAATGAAAAATAAAACTTTAGGTGGTTCTAAAGGCAGAAGGTTTTTTACCTTAATGCATTAAAAAAAAGGTCAAAAACCTTATGGGTGCAGCTGCCCTTCAGCCCCCCTTATACTTGCCTGAGCCCCATCTCGTTCCAGGGATGTGCATGAGAGCCACAGTTCTCCTGGGTCTCTTTCTCCTTATTAGCTCACATATTGGCTCCTGCTGCTGTCAATCACAGCCAGTGAACCAATGAGAAGAGAGCAGATTGAGTGAGGCCAAACCGTGCTCTGTGTGTGAATGGACAATGTCTATTCACAGGAGCGTGGTTTGGGAGCGAGCCTACTTGAGTGCCCCCCTAGCAAGAGGCTTGCTATTGGGGGCACTTGGCTGCGGGGGGAGCCAGGACCACTGACAGGGGACCCAAAAAAAAGTGGATCAAGGCTGTTCTGTGCAAAACCATTATAAAAAATTCCAAGTCACATCAAAATGAAGCAAAGCTGAAATAATGCTGACCATGTTTTTATTTTTTGCAGTTACTTTTTTATTCTATAAAATCAGAAAAATATAAATGCATGTTAAAAAAAAAGAATCCTACATATGACTGAACATTTACATTGGATTGGAAAATTAGAATACAAACATCATGCTTGAGTGTCTAGCTTTCATTTCATGTAGAAATGTCAGTGTTTTATATGAAGGGTTTTATGATGGGTTAGGCTAACCTGCAGCATGTACCAGCTCTGCAAAGGAAAGTCTTTATTTTTATATAAGTCATTATTGCTCACCTGAATCTGAGCTAGAGTTGTAAATCATTATAAACTAGAAATGCTGCAAAGAAAATTTCATTTTATAGATCATTTTAAATGTTTTAGCTTGCCCAGAATGGAACGTTCACACAATAGCAGCCATGTGCACTGGAGCTAAACAGCTAAGATTTAGAGGCATATTTATTAAAGAATGTGATAAATAGAATCATACAACTCTGTCACTGAGTTGATCTTTACAACTAGAGCAAAATATTGGGTAGTTTGGAAGCCACAAATGATTGGCCACCTGATCATTCACCACTTTTAAACTATGTTCCTAAATTGTATCTACCAAGCTTACAAAATTGACTAATACTGTGACATAATAGCTACATAGCTGTTATGGGTGCCAATAAACAACCACTGACTCTCCTGAACATTAAAGTGTTACTAAACCCCGGACCCTGCATTCACTATATCTGGTCTCCCACAGTATACACAACATGGAAGTGCAATTATTGTAGTAAATATAAACTGCTAAATACCTTTTCTCATCAGCAGTTAGAGCAGTCTTTTGAGTTCAGCAGAGCACTGGTTAAACCTTGTAGGAGGAGTTTTCTTTCTGCTCTAGGAGGGTGCAAAACCCCTGACCTCTGTCTGGACAGTGCTGATTGGCCCTGCACTGATCACATGCACTCTCCCAAGAACAAAAAAAATCCTCTCTAGCAATACACACTAAACTGCACATGTGCATGTAGCTACGGGTTCAGTCTGTCTTATCAGAAGATAAGACATGGACATTGGAACAAGAGGAGGAGCAGAGAAAACAGGATCAAACAGCCTTTTCACACAATGCAGAGGATTAGCCCCTTAGATTCCACAGTGAGTATAACAAGCATGCTTTACTGCATACAGACTAATTTTACTGTTGTGGGTTTAGTAACACTTTAATATTAGGCTCTGAGACTGCAGTATATCAATCTTCAGTATGAGAGTTCAGTAAAGAAGATGCCTAAGACACAATTCACCATTCAGTAGCTTATATTATTCACTAAAGGTCAGTGCACATGATAATAAATTCAGACGAAATATACCGCTTTCGAAGCAATCGTCCGGTGATCTGATCGTTAGTACACAGCTTTCGAGAGCCGTTCATGTCAGTTCATGCGAAATTATCCTAAGAGACAAGCATGAAAAGTTTTCTCAAACAATAACAGAGCAAACAATTTTCGTTTAATCAGTACAGAATTTGTCCGTAAAAAATTGAGTGACCAAGACGGCGCATGGTCCGAAATGAAAACATACATTACAATACAATACAATACACTACATCATCATGAGAAGTTGCATTCTGTCTTATGAAAATTTTCATAACTTTAGTAACCTATTCATTTTTAATATGAGACTAGCTTGCAAAAAAAACATGGACGATCATTTGTCAAATATTCTCAATTCTCATAGTGTGTACCAAGCTGTTAATAGCTATCATATCAGTACTTGTTTTTCGATATCAAGGACATGCTGAGGGGTTGAGACAGTTTTACACATGGGCAGAGTGTCAGCTGTCTCCAGAAAATAGTGACATAAGGATCAATTCATTAGCATATTAGCATGTTTTATGCACAATAAGGAACACAATTTTTCTCTTTTTGTTTCATATATCTAAAAGAGGAAATGCAGAAAAATACCACTCCTTATGAGTACAATAAGCAATACTTTGTAAAGATTTTTTTTTGGTTTTTGCTCTGTTTTAACATTCCTTATAATTAACCAAACAAAAAACTATTTTAACACTCTGGCCACACGTGGTATTTTATTTGCCTCAGCCTGGTATTATCATCTTCTCTTCCTTTGGCAGTTATTTTCCAGTTCAGAAGCAGCTCTGTGATCGGTGACATCTTTGTGAGCTAGCTATTATTATTATAGAGAGAGTGTGAAAGATAGAGAGAAAAGTACATAACTTCAAATATTCTTATATGTGGAAAAGAACTGATAGCTGCACATTAAAATATTTAAAATACTAATTATATTTTCCACAGTATTATTCAGCTTAGACCCAGGATTAGGGCCAAATCAGGAGAGCAGCTTAAATGCGACAATGCTTCCCCTCCATAGATACAATACGGTAACAGAGTGTTGTCACTCAAGGATAGGACATATGTTTTTTGCAGGATTGCTTAGAATAAAAAGGCTGAAAAAATAAAACTAATGCAGCCACCACATCCAAAGCCTGGTCAACATTAGTATATAAACCTCTACACGCCGACAATACGCAAATATGCATCCTCTCGGTGGCTGGGACTTGACACCAAGCGGCTGCATATTTGCGTGCCATTTGTAAACAAACGTGTTGAGAGCACGCTCCCTGTGCGCTCCCAGCACGTGTCGGCGTCCCACGGAAAGGTACTGATCTCTCCTTACGAAACGTACCTTTCCAATCATGTGACTGCCGTGACAGCCAATCACAGCGGCACATGACCCTAAACCCTGCCCCACCACCCGGTGTCAGAAACCCCTTAAAGGGTCAGGAGGCGCCCGCGTGAAGGGGTTAAATGATTGGATTTGGGTAATCATATACTTTCAGCACTGAGGCAGCACAATAGTAGTGGCTAAGCAACTCTCCCTCCCTGAATTTCAAGAGGTTATAAAAGCAGAATTGTTTTTTACTTTAATGCCTTCTCTGCATAAAGATAAAAAAAACCTTCTGTGAATAGCTCTCCCTTTCCAGCTCACCCTAAATACTTACCTGAGCCAGATTTTGATCCAGTGCTGATCTTTCTCTCCTCATACTGGACACGGAGGCAGCAGAGAAAGCCATTGGTTTCCACTTCTGTCAATCCAATCCTGTGGGGAGGGAGCAGGGGACAGGACCGAGCTGTGCTGTGTGTGTCAATGGACAGATGTAGCCCAGTTAGTGGCTTGCAGTGGGGGCACTTGGAAGGGAGGAGGAGCCAGGAGCACCAGCAGGAAACCCCAGAAGAGGAGGTTTGGAGCAAGCTGCTCTGTGCAAAACCATTGCACAGAGCAAGCAACTATCGCATGTTTATTATTTCTAAAAAATAACCTTTATGTTCACTTTCAAGTTATTAATGCAATAACAAAAATATGGAAGAGCAAATTTGTAAAAAGGTTTAAAGTCCCATCCAACATTACTTTAATGCAAACACTGCACTAACAACTCAAAAGCTGCTATCACTGAAAATAGATTATGCTTTCCCTTTAAAGCAGGCATACTTGGACCTCTTCCGAGGATGGAGATCAAATTAATTAAAGGCATCACAAGGAAGCATCTCTCAAGGACATGCTGGGAAGTGTCCTCCCTGACTTGCTGGCAGCATACAGAGTGATGTCTTAGTGTGGAGAGCAGCGTGCTAAAAATCCTCCGTGCAATATGGCTCTTAGTTATTGCTATTGATCTGTGGCACTCAGGCTGACTGTCAGATGGATGCTTTTCTTAAAAATGGCACATTGTTGGAGTAAATGCCTGAAGATTTAGAATGGATATCCTGGATTAAAAGCTTGTGTAGAGAAAATCGGGAAAAGCGTTAAATACACTGGTTGCTCAATGCTCATATCAAACAGCACTACATACATCCTTCCACTGTGCCCATGCTTTACATTACATTCAACGGCAGTGTAGCAGTAGAAAGTAAGGGAAGCCACTTAAATGAATGCAATTAGGTCGAGCTATCCCTCAGGGACTGATAGATACTAATGAACTCCAGTGTATGAGGTGTAGTACAGGAGTCAACCTTACAGTTCAGCCAAGTGACTGCTTTCAAGTAACAATGAAGTTCAGGAATGTCACATGTTCAAAATTCAGGGTCTTAGCAAATTTATACTAGACCAAATGCATTGTAACCATAATGCACTGCTTGTCTTTTTTAACGATTTCTGGCCAAAGACGGGCCGGCTGAATTTTCGGCCGATAAACTAAAAATCGGTCAGCCCCATTGCTGATGCTGCCACCAATGTCCATGAAAAACAACCATTTTTCATGGATTTTCCAGCATGACCGATAAAAATAAATGTGAAGATCCACGAAAAACGGCCAACGGGCTGGCCCCACTAACAGCATGAATATCGACTGATTTTTCATGTGGACGAAAATTGGTCCGATAAATGACCCGTCTATGGCCTGCCTTAGGTCAGCTGGCATGTAAAGGCTGTAATACTGACACTCAGTGGCTGAATATCTCCTTGCCATGGGAATTCTGCCATACTGAAGTTTCTATCTGCCAAACCCAGGTATCTATTATTATAATAACATACACTATTTTATACCACACAGAATGAAATTAACGTATTCTGTTTTTAAATTTTAAATAGCACTTGTGCTTTTGCATTTACACACATATATATGTATACACGTTTATTCTGTGGATTCTCTCTCTCTCTGTGTGTGTGTGTATATATGTGTATATATGTGTATGTATATGGAAAGGTGTTTTTTTTTTTTTTGTTTGTTTGTTTTTTTGTGTACGTTTTGTATATATACACTTTTTCTGTATGTGACTTTTTACATTATGATTACTATTGTTACTATACATATTACCATGAGTATTTTCATGTGTATTGCTACGTTCAGTTAACAGTAACACCACCTGTTATACCATCATGATTTATGTAATTAGTTTGAGGGGAATTTGTATTTGTATATGCATTTGTTTTTTACCAGCTCTGATGAAGAAGGGAGCACCCTTCGAAACGCGTTAGACTTCATACCCCCCCTTTTTGATTTACCTGTAACCCTGTTTGGATTATGGTTACTTATGCCTGTTATACAATCATTTTGTGAGTATATTTCCTTATTAATAAAATTAGTCACTATTTATTGAGGTAATGCGCAAGGTTTGTGCGCTCTTTCTTTCATCTTCCTCTACAATTTTTAGGCTTTTGGCCATCCTCCTCACTATACAAAGATGAGTTCACAGCAGCCATATTGACAAAATGATTTTTCTTTGATAGGGAAAACATAGGGATAGCTGCTGACAAACTACATAGAAAAAGATTAGTTTAGGGATTGTAGTCACTGGCAGGTCTGTTAAAAAAGATGTCAAGTCTTATGCCCTGTACACAAAATATGAAAATTGTACAAAACAATTTTCTCTTCGTTGATGAGCAGGATGTTTTAACCGATAACGGTATTGTGAATGAAAAAATCTGGTAAACAACAGTGAAAAATGTTGTTGTTTCGCATACGAACGACTGCTTTTCTATGCGGTGGTAAAACGGTCGTATGGAAAAATCTATCAAGCGCTATCACACATGAGCGGAAACAGAAGATGACCCGGATGTCCAAGGAATCTTCATAAACACGAACAAAAAATCCAAATGTTAAAAGTAGATTGACCTAATGAGATAATGAAACCAGAATTCTGCATATTATATTTTATGTATCACTATTTATGTATGTAATAAACTATAGTAATAAACTATATTATACTCATTGCTGTTAATTGTTGTGTATATCGCTCTTTCTGGCCAGAAGGGCGTGGCTACAAGGTCACAGGCACTTGTACAGAAGACGTCAACACTATGTATTGCCCGACGAACATTTTTTTTAAATTTTTTTAGATTGGTTAATGTGGGCCATGATTTTGACCAACGAAAGAACTCCTCTCGGTCATCGGATGACCGATCGGTCGATTTTCTAACCATGTATTCCCACCTTTACCCATTTAAAATGTTACTAATCCCAGAACCCTGCATTCACTATATCTGGTCTCTCACAGTACACTCAATGTGGAAATGCAATTATTTTAGTAAATATGAACTGTTAAATATCTTTTCTCATCAGCAGTTAGAGCAGTCTTGTGACTGCTATCAGTGTTCAGCAGAGCACTGGTTAAAGCTTGTAGGAGGAGTTTTCTCTAGGAGGATGTAAAACCCCTGACCTCTGGGCAGTGCTGATTGGCACTGTGCTGATCACATGTACTCTCCCAAGAAAAAAAACCTCTCTAACAATACTCACCAAACTGAGCATGTGCAGAGTTACTCCACTCAGGAGATAAGAGGGAGACACTGGAAGAAGGGGAGGATCAGAGAAGACAGGATCAAACATCCTTTTTACACAATGCAAAGGATTAACCCCTTAGGTTCCACAGTGAGAATGCCAAGCATGCTTTACTGCATATGCAGACTGATGTTACTGTTGTGGGTTTAGTAACTCTTTAAGGACCTGGCTTTTCTGGCTTTTTCTGGCACTTTTTCTTCACATGTAACAATCAAGGTTTTTTGTAGATAGAAAATTACTTGGAACCCCCTCAGAAAGCCCAAGAGATTAAATTGGTGGGTTTTGGAATTTTTATGTCACACATTATTTGTGCAGCGTTTTTTCAAATGCAGTTTAATTCAAAACAATACATAACCCAATTTTTTGTAAAATATTAAAGATGACGTTACATAAAGTAAATAGATACCAAATATGTCACACTTGAAAAATGCGCTCACTTGTTTTACTATACCCATACTGCCCATGTTATGATGATACCTCACATGTGTGGGACGATCGTGTGCATGCGGGATCAACTTACGCTCTTGCCTTTGCGTGCACGCACAGGAGGAGGGCACTTTCATTTTTTTTTTTTACACTGTCACTTAAAATTTAAAAAAAATGAACATCTGTTCTGCAGCAAGTTCATTGCTTCTTGGGGGTTGGTGAATACCAGATGCCTCCTTAGGCTTTGTGCCTAAGGTCTTAGGCAACTTGGCCAACGTCACTAAAATTTCAAGGCAAGCACAGGCCTAAATGTAGAAACACAAGGAAGTAACAACAGGACCAATTGTTGAGCCAGAAGGCATAGAGAGTTCTCTTTCCATAAAAATTAAAGCTTCAGTTTTTTGGGATTTGAGGGGGTCAGTTACTTTTATGGCAAAGAGAATGAGCAGAATTAGAAGAAGTGTCAGGAGGTGAAAATGTTGGAGAATAATAAGAGAGAATAATGTTTTTGGTCATTTCTTAGGTAATTGTATATAAAATAAATGTATTGATTTGATCAGTAACATCTGCAGTGGGTGTTTGACAGTCCTCTGTAATCCAGGTCTGGTTTTGTAAAAATCAGTTCTCACCGACAATCTTTCCTCCCCCAACTGCCCCGAAGATATTGTCTGACATATGGGCAGGATAGTACCTTGAGTGCATATTGGCCCACCTCCAGAGAGTGGATAAAACCCAGTGGTCAGTAGTTTGATTTCTTGTAAGTATTTAGTTATAGCTTTGTCGCTCCTGCCCCTGTTTACTTGACCAGAGCAGAGACAGCCTTATAAAAAAGATAAATAAATACAACAATTTAAAAAAAAAATTAAGGTAATAAAAAGTAACTCTTTAAAGATTGTTTCCTGAAAATAAAGCATAAAATATAGAGATGGCAGGTGGGAAAATGTTAATGTGAGACTGTCCAGGCCACAAAATATATACAGTATTTTCCGGTGTATAAGACGACTTTTTATCCCTTGAAAATCTTCTCAAAAGTCGGGGGTCATCTTATACGCCGGTATAAGGCATGCTGACACTTTTTAGGGGGGCGGCGCGGGGGCGGTGCAGTGCCGCCGCACCCCCCTTCCAACGGCAGGGACACTAAGTACAGGGGTGGGCAGGGGCTGCTGTCTCATACCTGGCTCCGGTCCCACGGCGATCCGGTCCAGGAAGCGCGGCTGCTCCTTCATTCGGTTCGGCCCCTGGATGTTCGCGCGGCTGCTCGGCTCCACCTCCTCACCGGTGATTGGCCGCCAGAACTGTAGCTCAGGAAAGGCACACAGGTGGCCAATCACCAGGAAGGAGGCGGAGCCGACGGGCCCCGCGAAAATCGAGTGAAGGAGCGGCCGGTAAGTGTGCCGTGCAGAGGTGCTGCTGCAACCACATATGCTGGCTGCAGCAGCACCATACTAGAACAGGGGTCAGCAAGTGTAATTGGTGTCAGTGGGAGGAATAGTGCCCCATCATTGGTGTCACTGATACCAATGATGGGGCATTATTCCTCCCACTGACACCAACGATGGGGCACTTTTCCTCCCCCCACTGACACCAACGATAGGGCACTATTCCTCCCCCCCACTGACACCAATGATGGGGCACTATTCCACCCCCCACTGACACCAATGTTGGGACACTATTCCTCCCACTGAAACCAATGTTGGGACACTATTCCTCCCACTGACACCAATGATGAGGCACTATTCCTCCCACTGACACCAATGATGAGGCACTATTCTTCCCACTGATACCAATGATGGGACACTATTCCTCCCACTGACACCAATGATGGGGCACTATTCCTCCCACTGACACCAATGATGGGGCACTATTCCTCCCACTGACACCAATGATGGGGCACGATTCCTCCCACTGACACCAATGATGGGGCGCTATTCCTCCCACTGACACCAATGATGGGGCACGATTCGTCGCTCTGACACCAATGATGGGGCACTATTCCTCCCACTAATACCAATGATGGGGCACTATTCCCCCCACTGATACCAATGATGGGACACTATTCCCCCCACTGATACCAATGATGGGACACTATTCCTCCCACTAATACCAATGATAAGGCACTATTCCTCCCACTAATACCAATGATGGGGCACTATTCCTCCCACTAATACCAATGATGGGGCACTATTCCTCCCACTGACACCAATGATGGGGCACTATTCCTCCCACTGATACCAATGATGGGGCACTATTCCTCCCACTGACACCAATGATGGGGCACTATTCCTCCCACTGACACCAATGATGGGGCACTATTCCTCCCACTGACACCAATGATGGGGCACGATTCTTCCCACTGGTGTGCATTGGAAGAGGGGTAGTCTTATACGGCGAGTATAGCCCAAACACTACATTTTAACAGGAAAAGTAGGGGGTCGTCTTATACGCCCAGTCGTCTTATACGCCGGAAAATACGGTATATATATTTTTTAACTTAAATATTTTATTGTTTTCAAATCACCATATTAAATGTACAAAAGCTAATAAAACAGACAGTATACATTACACATTTCTGTCATAACACCAGAAATAACCTTAATCTCGGTGACCTTTTACCCCTCCCCTTACCTATTCCCCCCCACCCCCCACCCTTTGATTATGCATTTTTAACTTCATTCTAGAAATCCTGAACCTTAGCTATTACTAGTATTATACTGTACTATATGTATTCCCTTTCCCTTCTTTTCCTTATTTCACATATTCCAGGTATACCTCTGAATTTTTAAACTGTACCCACTTTTCCTAACTTACGAAATACCTCCATTTTATCTTCCTCCATATGGTAAAGTTCCTCCATTCTATATATCTTCTCACTCTTTCTACCCAATCCTTTATTTTCGGTAAGGCCACAAAGTATATAAAGGGGGCTGTTTACGCCAGCTGGTATCAAAACAGTTGAAGTGCTAAGTTGGAATACAGGTGAGGAGCACGTAGGGGATTTGGAGACTTTCTTTTTCTGTTTCAGCAAAAACTTGACTATGATTTATCACCTGCAGCTATGCTTCTACTGCTCTGACTATAGGGAAATAAATATGGCTGTTAAGTGCCTTACTGGAGAAAGATTATGCTGGTGGTGCAGAGGAATTGCAGAAGTGCCTGGTCTCTGCTAAGTGCTGTCCAACCACCTCATCAATACCACATAGAAAAAAGAAAGAAACAGAATAAGTCCCTTTTCACACAGGGTGGACTCCTTGCCAATCAGCAGGTGATCCGCTTACAGATCCCCTGCTGATTGGAGCAGAGCAGATGGATGACACCTGTGTCCGCTCAGTTTCTGCACAGTGGACATGCATGGACAGAGCCCTCTCTTCTCTTTTGATGGCCGGGAGTAAAAGGACTCCTTTGTTTGTTTACACCTAACTACCTCTGATCTGCCTTAACAGAAGAGCATGGATCCCCTTTTCTTTTCTTTTTTTTTAAGTGGGCCAAAATGGACCCAGAGGTAGGCAGATGTAAATGCACACAGGTCTGTTTACACCCGCCTGTCCATAGGGGTGAATGCACTGACAAACTTACTGGCGAACCTGATCGAGCCTGCCATATGAAAGGGGCCTAAAATAAAAAATGAGACTGTTTGAAAATAAAAATTAAAACAATAACATACAGTATGTAGAAAAAAAATATAAATTGTGACTGGGAATCTGACACTTGGGGGAACACAGAGCAGGATATTCCGACTATATTATATTGGAGGAGTTGCAGTGCAAAGAGTTTGGACAAAGTGCTACAAGGACTGCTGGACTTGGGGGTGATTACAGTATAGCTTTTACAGTATATGGAGCTCCAGATGCCCGCTGATATCTGAAGCTATTCTCTACACCCACTGTACAATATTTGTGTCTCTAATACACTCTAATTTATATTTCAGATTTAAAAAAAACCAATTCTTCCCTCATATACTGTGGACTAAACCAGCTGTTTGCAGGCTATCCAGCCCCTCAACAATATTTGTGACTCTTTTCTCTCAGATAATACACTTTAATTTTTATTGCAAAATAAAACCTGCCTTTGTTTATTCTATTTGCTGCCTATTTAAGTGCTCAAGTACTTTCTTACTGCTAGCCAATTTCTACCAAACACATCCCTAAAGTGTATATTTTGAATACTTTTGAATACTTTGGGAATAATTGGGGCTATGGGGATGGGAGGAGTACAGGGAATATGGGGTGTTGATTTTGATATGTTTTTGTACATTCTCTTTTGTGCACTCTGTTTTGAAATACATTTGATTGGGATGCCGCTGCTGTTTTTAAGCCAAGCTTAAAACTTCTAAAACGTTCATAAGAACAAACATCCAAAATATGTGATGACAGATTATAGTGTCGCTGATACTGTCCGTGAAAATCGTCTTGTTCCATAACACCACATACAGCTTAACCACTTGCCCACCGTCCTATAGTAGAAGTACTGCTACAGGGTGGCAGGACTGCGCAAAATCACATATATATATATATATATACATACCTACTGGCACCAGCTTTGGCAGCTTGAGATGTCGATCACGGGGTCCCGGCCAGTGATTCCCCGCCGGCACTCCATGATTGTTGGGGAAAGCTGACAGGGGAGAGATCTGTGTGTCTCTCTCCTGCCAGCAAGGACATGCTGCTTTGTATTTCTCTGCACAGCAGAGAAACACAAAGCAGCATGTCTCTGTTGTAAAACAGCACACAGCACATAATGTGAAACACACACAGCACACAGTTAACCCTTTGATCGCCCCATATGTTAACCCCTTCCTGCCTAGTGTCATTAGTACAGTGTTAGTGCTTTTTATTAGCACTGATCACTGTATTAGTGTCACTGAGGATGTCAGTGGCAGTTAGTCAGTTCCTCCCCAGTGTCAGAATGCCCGCCGCAGTCCCTCTATAAGTCGCTGATCACCACTATTACTAGCATAAAAATAATTTTTTAAAAATTCAGTATATACTGTATACCGCCATTTGTAGACACTATAACTTTACGTAAACCAATTATTTACATGTATTGGGATTTTTTTTTAGCAAAGACATGTAGCAGAAAACATTTTGGTCTAAATTTATGACAAATTTGATTTTTCAAATTTTTTTCATTGGATTTGCTTTATAGCAAAAAGTCAAAAATATTGTTTTTTTTTTCAAAATTGTCAGTCTTTTTTTGTTTATAGCCAAAAAATAAAAAACACAGAGGGTATCAAATGCCACCAAAAGAAAGTTCTATTTGTGGGGAAAAAGGACATAAATTTAATTCATGTACTGCGTTGCATGAACGGACAATTGTCAGTTAAAATAACACAGTGCTGTATCGCAAAAAATGGCCTGATCAGGAAGGGGGGGTAAATCCTCTGGGGGGCAAGTGGTTAAGGACATCTCTCAATCATATGATTAAAAGGATTGCTGTTTTATCATGTCACCAATGTCAAAGTTGCAAGCTGAAGTAGCTTGATTTCAAAGCCGCCAGTCAGTGCGATTTCATGTGTGGCTTGATGACATCTATGTGACTTCATGCACAGATGTCAATGCAAGTCATACATGAAATCACCAAAAATAGTGCATGAACCTTTTTAAAAATCGGTGGAAGTGATTCCATAGGCACAAATAGGGTGCAACTTATCATGCGATTTTGAACTGTCAAATCACATGACAAATAGCATTGCTGTGAACCAGGGCTAAAAGTATGCTCTACCCACTGTATGGTATTTATACAAACAATTTTACTATGTTAAATGTCTCTCATGGTAGTGCCAAGCTCCCCACACAAGCTGGTCGAATATCCCTGCTAACTTCAGGTTTAGTGGATTTTGGTAAACCTGCACCCTTGCACATTACATAACCCTTCCCCATCCCGTGAATTAAACCTATGCAGGTTTGCTCATCCATACTGGAACATTTTTCCAACAGAAAAAACACTAAACGCTCCTAAACGCTGTTAAATGCTACTAAAATGCTCCTAAAAGCTTTTTCTAGCATTTTTTGTCTACGTGTACTGTAAAAAACACTAATAAAACGCTAATGCTCCTAAACATTCCTAAACACTTCTAAATGCTACTAAAACGCTACTTAAAGCACTATTACTAGTGTTTTTTTTAACAGCATTTTTGAGCTTTAAAAAATGCTAGTGAACACTAAACCCACACCCACCCCACATTCCAAACCCACTATCAATAAATGCTGCATTACATGATGTTCATACTCACTCAGTCACTGTGGGATTAGTTTTCTGTATTCTGCAAAAAAACCTGGTTGATCCTGCTGTTCTCTGTCTCCCCCTTCTGTCCATGTCCCCAATGCAGCTGAGGAGTTTGCAGAGCAGTTTTGGCAGCTACTGCACATGCTCAGTTTTTTTTTTAGAGGATTGCGGACTGGGGCATGTTAATTGGAAGGGTTTCTATTTTAAATGTGTTGATTTTGCAGCCTGATTCTCTAATACTTATAGTTTAATACGTAAATATCTGCATTGTTTCCTAAAGTGACAGGCTCCCTCTCACTCCTAGTTATTGGTTGTTAAGTTCATAAATGAGATGTGCGAGCCGGTAAGCAAGTACCACAAAAAAAGCTTCACATTCTAGAAAAAAATATTTTCTTCTTTTGTTTAAAGAAACCCACATACAAACTGTATATGTCAAAAAGCAGGGATTACTGTAGTTGTTCATAAATTGTAAAAAAGGCCTTTGTGCTGTACACACAGGGCAAAATTTAGTTCTTTACAACCTGTAGGCACACAGGGTTGGTTGATTTAACAAAGGCACTTTGCAATGTAATTTTCTTTTAGCTTTCTGATTGTGGTGAAAATTGACTGTGCAAAGACTAATCACATGCAAAGAAAATAGAAAAAAAAACATTTTTGCTTGCACATAAGAAGATGATGGAAATCGGCAAAACTTCACCCCAATCACTAAACTGAGGGAAAATTCCCTTGCAAAATGAGCAGCCTATTTGGCTTTAGTAAATCACATGCTCTGACACCTTAAACCGCACCCTTTTGCATTATTCACATGCTTTGAAGGTTCAGTGCATATTTTACAAGAGTACTGTGATCATCACTTTCCAGATGAACTTATATGAGTTGATTATTATTGCTACTGATAGAAAAATTGTAACACGATAACTGCGTTGAGTATAAACTGCTTCTGACACTCTGCTGACTCTTCAAAGCTTCCCTACTGCACCTCTTGGCAATGTTTCCTTGTATAAACGTGTATGCATATTTTTTCTCAAGTGAGTGAATTGAGAATTAAATGAAATAGAAGAGCATGTTAGAACAACGGAATAGAAAGCTTAGTGTCAGCACAGCATTTGGAGTTACTTCAAGGCAAATAGCCTTCTACTTTTTGATGTATGAAGCAAGGTTTCATGACATGGCTTCAGTGAGCTGACAGTGGGAAGCCAATGCTAAAAGACACTTTTACAAAATGATTGAGACTTTACTGTTGTCAAGGAGACTGTCAGTGTTCTCAATTTGTCTTAACGTCAAGTGTACTTACACTATTTTATTTTGCAGAATCAGGACGACCTTTCAGTTTTCAGTTGTTGTTTATTTGCAATCTATAGGCTACAATTTTCAGTTCTCCTTTAGTTGTAGTTCTTGGTTTGTTTTTCATGTGTCTTTGTTTTGTTACATATTCTGCTATGACTACGGTTTCAAATGCAAACTACAGAAAGGGATCCCAACAGACTGTATTAATGGAAATCCTTGTTTAGAACTCTACAGATATTTCGTGGCTCGGCTTTTGCACATTTCTTGTTAAACTTAGGTTCCAATAAAAAGTACATTTGCGTGTTTGTTTTTATGGCACCATCTGATTTGGGACCTTACTATGAAATGGCTAAGTTGAGCACAGAAGTTCTCAGTCTGCGTGGATGCCTAAACAGAAAAAAAATGGCCATTTTCCTTCATTTGGGGTTTTCCAAATAAACAGAAAAGAAAACAAACTTCTTCTAGATATTTTTGATCTCTCTACTTGGAAACTTGGGAAGCCCTGGAGGTACTTGGAAAACCAAGCAGAGCCAACAGCTGTTGACAACGAGATCACAACCTTTTTTGTGGGCAGTATAACGTCAAAATGGATTGACATTAGTAGGACAAAACTGTATGTACTGGTCCTATTGCTGTTTGCAATGGGGCATTGAGAATTGTTTTAGACCTTTGTATTCACATCTAATAGTAAAGTAAAACTCTTTTCAGATTTCAAATACATCTCCTCACAGTTAGCTTTAAGAAAAGGAGGCTTCTCCAAACAAGCTTTAGGCTTTTTTTCCAAGACAAGGAAAGAGGTTTTGGTAGCATATAAAAGCCTTGGAGCAGAGATTCTGCTTTTTCAAACTGGGTAAGACTAACTCATGCAAAATGGATTATATCAAACAGTTGTCTAAAGATTACAGTTGGTTTAGGAATTTCTTAGGCAGAATTTAAATATTTGGCCAGTCAAATGGAAGACTGGCTTGACCTTTAAATATTAGAAAAAAAAGTCTAACCCCAACTCCATGAAAATGAAAAAAAACAAAACACCCTTGCAGTGGGGTTTCCCCCAGCACTGTAAGGGTTAAATGCTTGTTGTGACTAAGGAATTGCAGAACAGGCTTTATCATTTACCTGATTCCTTTGCTTCAGCACTCTCCTCCTCTTCCTGATGTTCCGGTCTAAGGGAGGAATCTCAGTGCCATCACATACAATACAGTGACATTAACCCTGTAATGTACACGTAGGAGACTAGACTGCAACCAGAGCCAGTTGCAGCCTACAGAGCAGCTGGGGGGGAGGCAGGTTACAGCTCTGGAGAGAGCCTGCTGGAGAAAGAAGTACGGTAATACAAGTATTTTCTCTTTAATCGCCTGCACCTAAACTTAACATGCATTTAACCCATGCAAAGTAGGGGGTCCCACTGCAAGGTTGAATTTTTTTTTCATTTTCTTGGAGTTGGGCTTTAAAATGTACCTGTGCTCAGACTATTGACTGTAAAGTATTTACATTTCTTAATAAAAGTTAAAAAGCCTTTAATCAAGCCAGCATTGACATCTCTAGCTGCATGTAGTGCAAGGAATGTGTTACCCCAACATTTCATATTCCTGATATATGCCTGCTGTGACATGTATTTGAGCTAAAAATATCCTGTTCTCTTTGTATTGTTTCCTATGTGTATAAGACATTTGTTAACCTGCCAGTTCCTCTACTTTCCTATTTCAAACTGACCATGCTAGGCATGAGAGCACATCCATCCAAGTGTGGTTAGTTTTCTGGCTGTTCATGCACCATTTTTTAAAAACGCACTGTAGCAAATCACATGGTACTGAAGAACTATGTGATTTGGTGCCTGCAAACGCGATGCATTTGGGGTGCTGGTAACATTACATTGGCAGCCGAAGCAGATCACTAAGGCAGTACATTTTGAGCACAGTATGGGAAACATACACGGAACGTGCCTTTCCTGCATCGTGTTTTTGGTGTGAACTGGTCCTGAATGTTACAAAAGACATCTATACTTAGTTAGATAATAAAACTCAGAAAATCATTACTCCTGGTGAGGAAACCTATCATGCTGGCATTTTGTAATCTAGCGGGTTCACCAATAAATGGTATCACTTAACTTTCAACTTTGTGTTCTGTAATGCAAAAAGGAAATTAACTATACACGGATATAGAGTGTTCGTTCTTTTTGCAGCTCAGCCTTGCACTTATTCTGCTTGATTTATCCTCAATGTAAATGTGTAGATCAACAAAGGAAGGACTGACAATGTAGAGGACTAAAATATAGGGGAAGCTTTCTTGACAGATACAGTATATAACTAGACCCGATAACGTCAGTTTCTTTGTAGGATTGTCACAATTATCTGCAAACCTATCAGAAATGTATTTTTATTTTGCTTTTTGCTCTTTCGTTTTCTGTTCCCGATCATATGATATTGTAATCCTTTTTCTGACATGCTTTAAAGTATATATACCATAGAGAACATTGCAAATAGATTTACTGAAGCACGTTTTTTTTATGGCCTGTGTTATCAGCATGACTTTTTTTAATAATACCAGGCATACTTAACCCATTCAAAGCCATGAGATTCCTGAGGTCATCTAAATGTCTTCATTTGCCTGCATGCACCCTAGCAATAACTGTTTTCATTAAAGTGTTAGTGAACCCACAACAGTAAAATCAGTCTATATATGCAGTAAAGCGTGCTTGTTATACTCACTATGGAACCTAAGGGGTAATGACCTGAAATAGGTAAAAACACTGTTTAATCCTGACTTCTCTGATCCTCTCCTTCTTCCAGTGTCCCCCTCTTATCTCCTGACAAGACATAGTGTGTGGAGTCACTCTGCACATGCTCAGTTTAGTGTGTATTGCTAGAGGGTTTTTTTTGTAGGGAGAGTGCATGTGATTAGTACAGGGCCAATCAGCATTGTCCAGACAGAGGTCCTGACCTCCATCCTCCTAGAGTAAAATGAAAACTCCTCCTACATGCTTTAACCAGTGCTCTGCCGAACACTGATAGAAGTCACAAGACTGCTCTAACTGCTGATGAGAAAAGGTATTTAGCAGTTTATGTTTACTAAAATAACTGCATTTCCATGTTCTGTGTACTGTGAGAGACCAGATATAGTGAATGCAGGGTCCTGGGTTTAGTAACACTTTAATTCTAATAAAACTCAGAATAGTGCAAATGTCCTTTTAGGATTGAACATATATATTAATCTGTTGTTCGTTGGTATTAAGTGTTATTATGTATTTATTTTTTTATAGTCAGGTCTAAAAAAATTAAAAAGAAAGTTTCATAAAATAATTATTAAACCTGGCATATGGAAATGTGGCATTTTCACATACAGTCAAAGTAAAAGCAGGCAAAGCTAAAAAAATCCTGTTTAAACAGCTCCAAAGCTCAAGCTGAACTTCACATACAACAGTGAAAGCGAGGAAAAACTCCTCTCTTATCCTTCCCCATCAGACAGCACAGTACAAGGTTTCAATCAGAGCCAGAGTGTCTGAAGGGGAAATATTTCTGCTGCAGTTTCAAAACAATATGTTGTGATGAGTTTGCTGTGCAGAAAGTTGAGTGGCTTTCACAGAGCCCTGTCGTCAAACCTACTGAGCATCTGAAATGGTATGCCAAATGCAGGCCAGGTCTTCATGTCCAGCATAATTACCTGACCTCACAATATACTGTATATGCATTAATGTACATATAAATATGTGGATATATGAATATTAATAGATTGTTTTCTCTGCAGGTCAAATGTTATTCATAGAGTGAACGGGGAAAATACTGCATTATGGCAACTAGATGGAGCTGACGGTCACAATAAATAATTTCATCAGCTACCATCTAGTGGCCATAATGCAGTAATATAAAAGTGATGAAGGTGTGCTACCAACAACTGCGCTAAATGTGTAAACAAATTATAAATGCCGTTATTAAGCAAACAATAACTGTGTAAAACCACATAAGCTAAGCTGCCACTTATACTGCCAATAAATAAATCATATAAAAATAACACTTTAACAAGTATTCAAGTGGCGCATAATCAATATTCCATGCAAAAAAACAGTAAAGTGTATGAAAGTGAATAAAAATATTCCACAAAAAAAAATATAATTTAAAATAATTGTGTATAGTCCAAAAAAAAGGCCAAATAATAACAATTAGACGGAGTACCTGTCTTGGGATTCTGGTTTTACCAGGAGAGAAGGAGATTGAAATACTATAGTGGTCTGATTTATCTCTTGAAGATAATTTTTTTTGTGGAATATTTTTATTCACTTTTTATATACACTTTACTGTTTTTTTGCATGGAATATTGATTATGCGCCACTTGAATACGTGTTAAAGTGTTTTTTTTTATAATGCAGCAATAGCCTACTTAGATTCTTTTGTTTTCCACTTATACAGAAAGAATGTACATGCAGTTTCACAATACAAATAGCTCCATGAATTTTTTATAAATACACACCACAGACACACATATATACTGTATAAATATAAAGTTATATATATGTGCAGCATTGCATCTTGCATCAGATTATTTGTTGTCCCTTGCCTAAAGGCAACAGGAGTAAATGATAAAAATGTATTCTCCACTAGAAATGAAAATTGTAGAATTATGTAATGTTATATAGAAATTGTCCAGAATTTTTTGCTGTGTGAAATGAAAACGAAGGAACATTTTAACAGACGATATGGATCAGCACTTTACATAAGGTCCCATAAAAGAAAGCCTATAAACTTTTCCAGTTCTATTTAAATAAAGGCAGATTTTTCTGGGACCTTAAGTGAAATGCTGATCCACATCATCTGTCAGTGTATTTTGAAGGCAATAATCACACACATCATTACCTGGGGCTATGCAGTATTGCTACATCGGAAGAACTGTGCCTGTCTGATTTTTTGCTACAGGGAAAGCTTAGATTTATTTAAGAACATGACTTAAAACAACACAGTGTGATAGTCAAAAATAACTTAATAGAAATCAACTCTGACCATTTTAAACTCCTAAACTTTTTTTTTTAAATTTGTGTGAAAAACGTTACTGATATGCATTCTCCTGGTTTAAAACATATTTGATGCCATGGCTACTATGCTTACTTCAGACATTACCGAAGTGCGTTCCTCATGCCATTTTCCACACCATAAAGTCAGAGTAAATTATTTTGTCTGGCGAAGTAGGGCGCCCTGAATCAATGTTCTGATTGGACCGAGGGTGAAGAGAGAAGTGGGGCTAACAGACCCAACATATCAATATATTACAGCACATATGGCAAGGGTGATTGACTGGTGCAGACATTGTGAATACAAACTATGGTTCCTACTTGAGCAGGATTTTCTCCTGTGTCTGACTGTCGGGTCTTCTATGGGTGGAACAACAGGTGCTCATATCCGTGCTCAAACACCTTCTAATAGGCCTGACACTCCTTGAGGTTGAATGGTACTTTTCACTGCTAGGAGTTTCCTTAATCCCATAACACATATTGTTGAACATCTGGAGTTCCTCCCAGGCCAGTCAGACCCCATTTTCCATACATGGATCAAGCAAGGGGTAGTTAGAGCATTACAGTGCCTATCAACTCAAAAGCAGAACACTGTCTCTGCAGTCTCCTCAATGTATGATGTCCTGAGGCTGTGCACTTGGTGCAAACACCAAATTTTACATTTTCTTTTGCCCCTTACTGAAACCTCACATTTTCTTGCCACCCTTTGACGAGAGGAGGGGGCCACGCTAAGCTCTTTTTCCTCTTCAAAACTATTCATACTGATTGCACACTCAGGAAGTGACCCTAGATTTCTTGGCAACTGGGAAAATGACCTACAACATTCTTTTACAGAGAACCAAACAAAAAAGAATCCTGTTTTTTGCCCACAAAGCATCCATCTGTAAGAATTGTCAGCAGATGGGGTCTTTCGTTTTCTAAAGGATTGGATATAAGATTCAAAATCAATTTTTAAAGCATTTTACCTTACTCTAGAGCACCCAGGGGCTTAAGGATTCTAAGGCTTCAAAGCCTTTTTATAGATAAATTTGATCAATTCACTTAAGAGTCGCCACACATTAACTGCAAATCATTTGTCTAATTTATAAGACACCTTGACATCATTTTATTTTTTAGTTCTAAATATAATGAATTAAAAAATAAATTATTTTTTTTTTAATTATAGGCAGGCCTGGCAGGCAAGTAAGTTAAGCAAAACATAGTTACATAGTTAGTCTGCTTGAAAAAAGATGCAAATCCATCTAGTTCAACAAATAAAAGGGAAAAAGGGAAAATAAATAAATGTATACATTCCTATACCCACAGTTTATTCAGAGGAAGGCAAAAAACCCCAATAAAACATGAGACAAATTGCTCCAGCAGGGGAAAAATTCCTTCCTAATTCCCAAAAAGGCAAACGGATATTCCCTGGATCGACTTTACCTATAAATATATGTGTCCAGTTATATAGTGTACATTTAGGAAAGAATCCAGGCCTTTTTTAAAATAATCCACTGAGCTAGCCACACCAGATCTTGAGGGAGTCTATTCCACATTTTCAAAGGTTTTTACTGTGAAGAAGCCTTTCCGTATTTGGAGATTACATTTATTTTCCTTCAGATATAACGAGTGCCCCCTTGTCCTCTGTGATGACCTTAAAGTGAATACCTCCACACCAAGTTCACTATATGGACCATCAATGCATTTATACATGTTGATCATATCCCCCCTTAATCTCCTCTTCTCAAGAGAGAATAAATTTAGTTCCTCTAATCTTTCCTCATAGCTGAGCTTCTCCATGCCTCTTATCAGTTTGGTTGCCCTTTTCTGCACTTTCTCCAGTTCCCCAATATCCTATTTGTGAATTGGTGTCCAAAGGGTGTCCAAAACTGAACTGCATATTTCAGATGAGGTCTTACTAATGATTTGTACAGGGGTAATATGATATCTCTCTCTCTGGAGTCTATATCTCTCTTAATACAAGAAAGGATTTTGCTCGCTTTAGAAACCACAGCTTGGCCATTATGCCATTATTAAGCTTGGAGATCCTTCTCCACCATTGATTCCCCCAGTTGTACCCCCCCCCCCCAGTATGTAAGATGCATGCATAATCTTAGCCCCCAAGTGCATAACTTTATATTTATCAACATTAAACCTCATTTGCCACTTAGTTCTTCAATTAAAGATTGCATTGAGTTCGGCTCGTAAATTGGAGACATCCTGTAAGGACGTTATTCCACTGCACAGCTTGGTGTCATCTTCAAAGACTGGAATGGTATTTTTAATCCCAGACCCTATATTGTTTATAAATAAATTAAAAAGTAAGGGTCCCAACACTGAACCTTGGGGTACACCACTAACAACCATAGACCACTCAGAGTATGAATCATTGATCATTGTTCTCTGAATACAGTCTTTTAGCCAGTTTTCTATCCATTTACAAAATTATTTTTGCAAGCCTGTAGACTTTACCTTAAACTTTAACCATGTGTGGAGAACTGTGTCAAAAATGTTTACAAAATCCATGTCCACAGCCACTCCTTTGTCTAAGGTTTTGCTCACCTCCTCATAAAAAGAAATCAGATTTGCTTGACAACTTCTGTCTTTCATGAATCCATGCTGACTGTTGCTTAAAATATTTTTAATCCTGCAAGAACTCATGTATGTGGTCTTTTTTTAAACTCTCCAGTTATCTTCCCAACTATAGAAGTTAAACTAACAGGTCTATAATTACTCGGTAAAGACTTTGATCCCTTTTTATATATAGACATCATATTGGCCCTGCACCAGTCCAGTGGTACCATGCCAGTCATTAAAGAGTCTCTAAATATTAGAAACAAAAGCTTTGAAATGACAGAGCTCAATTCTTTAGGATCCATGGGTGTATGCCATACGGTCCAGGTGCTTTATTCTGTCTAAATATTTCTAGATCATATCAATTTTGAGCCATTGTGAATCATTTGGGCCTGTATCATTATCATCCCCATTACGGACATTAGCTCCCCCATGCTCCTTTGTATACACAGAGCTGAAAAAGGTATTTAATAAATGTGCCTTCTCTTTGTCCCCAGTCACCCACTCTAGATTATTTTGTAAAGGGCCTATATGCTCAGAGCTGAGCTTTTTACTATTAATATAGTTGAAGAATTTTCGGTTGGGTTGTATTACTTTCTTTTGAAATCTGTCTTTTGTTTTGAATTTTTGCATCCTTGATTTCCTTTTTAAATATTCTGTTATATTCTTTATAACATTTAAACAATTATATTATTCCTTTTTTAGCACTGATCACTGTATTGGTGTCACTGGGGATGCAGTGACACCAAGTCAGTTCCCCCCAGTGTGAAAATGTCTGCCGCAGTCCCGCAGTCCAGCAGTCCAGCAGTCTAGTTATAGGTCACTGATCGCCACCATTACTAGTGAAAAAAAAAAATTCCAGCATATATATAGCCATTTGTAAACACTATAACTTTCACATAAACCAATTAATTTACACGTATTGGGATTTTGTTTTAGCAAAGACATGTAGCAGAATACATTTTGGCCTACATTTATGACAAAATTAGATTTTTTAAATTTTTTTACTGGACATGTTTAATAGCAAAAAGTCTAAATATTGTTTGACTCATCAGTAGAAGTGCTGTGCCAATTTTGATGTGATCTCTCACATACCAACAAACCTCTATGCAGATTCACTAAAATGTGTTACCCAGACGTTTTCAGAAGATAAAACTGTCTGCAATACTAATCAGCAAAGCCGACATGTATGATGACATCACGGCTTTCAGACCCCTCCCCTACATGTTTTGTCAGAAGCTAACATCTTCAGGGGATCCAATTTTTATTGCAAACAGTTTTGTCTTCTGAGAAGGACTCAGTAAAACTTTTAAAATATGAGTGGTTTTTTACTTTTTTACAATAACAGAGTATTTATGGAATTACAACATTGAGAGCATATTTGTTTTTTATATACATGCTTGCAATATTTGAGAGTTGGATACCTAACATCTGGAGAAAAGTGGAGCTGGATGTTAAAATGCCTGTCATGACCGCTCTGTAATTGGGGGTCATTAGGGTACTCTGGATCACTTCACATTTGGAGAGTATATTTTGCTGGCATAATTTCTGCGTCATCACAGGAGTGAAGGATTCTTTCTCTGATTTGTCACTTGATTCTGCATATTATTTGGACTTTTGTTGTATGGTCTCCCTATTTTTGTGTTTGATTTATTGACACATTTATGTGTTTTACTATGACATTGATTGGCACTCATTATCTATTGGAGCATTGTATATGCATATGCATTATACTAAATGCACAAGCAGTTTATGATACACTATTTTATGCTGAATTATATAAGTCGTTATTTCATGGTGCACTTGTGTGAAAAATATGTCACTGTATAAGCTGTAAACTGCATATATATTATATTTAACACATAATTTGTTTACTATATTTTATGTCCGTTTTGGTATAGGATTTTCTTATTTGTAAACCCACTATTTTGTGGAGATTTAGTGCTGCCTTTTAGGAAGCTTATTTCATTTCTCTGTCACTCCGGATTCCTCCTCCACTCAGCATGTTTTTTGTCAGCACATAAACTTCTTAGTTTCTTTGCTGCTGCTTCTTCTCCAGCCCTGCTATACAGGGGACTGCATGCGGCTGATACAAAATCAAAATCAGGTACTTGCATTGCTTTCATTTAAAAAATACATTTGTTGATGCATTAGTTATTATAGAGCTGCATTCAGTTGTATCTTTTATATCTGCCTAGAGTTCAGCTTTAAGCATTGGAAGCAGCAGACCCAATGCTCTGGATTAGCTGTGAGTGATTTATGATTTAGTGTGTCTTGGAAGTACATTTAATTGCTGTTCTGTGTCACTCCAAGCAGTGTAGCTGTGCTTCCAAGGAGAACGACTCCATAGCTAGATAGTTATTTGCAGTAATTAAAGTGATCCGTTATCCTAAAAAGATTGATATCTGGCAATTATGGGTGATAAAGCCTAGGAAAGGAAGCTGTATACTTGTTTTCAGTCATTAGTGAAATTAAGTATGTGGCTAGGTTAGCAGTGCAATTTACCATCCTATTGGTTTCGGATAGAGGACCTTTTAAGAGCCATAGATTGGCAGATGGCTCCACCAAAAATAAATGGGGGTCTTGCCTAATTGCAATGACAGCATATGTGGTGCTTTGATCCATTCTTCTACAAATTATTATAAGAGGATTTTTTTAACTAGTTTCTAAAATCCTGAGACCATTGCCGCAAGTGATGCTTTAAAGCATTGATTTTATTTATTGGGCCATTCGTAGCCTCCTTTATTGGCTTCACTATGTCCAGGTGTCAAAAGCCATCTGTGAGTGACTACCCATTATTGAAGAAAAGGCTTGCATTAATTTCCCAGAAAACATTGAAATTTCAATTTGTTTAAAGTATCCATAGCTTTACTCTAGTGACATTAAGTGAAGTTAGCCACTTATAATTATGTTGAATAAAAGATTGAAAAGCATGGAGAAAGTTTCAAGACTGCACTTAAAATTATCCAGTGTATTCCTGGAGGACCATTTAAAGTGATGCACCAAAGCTTATTACACAAATGTAAGCAGGACAATAAAAAAGGGTTCACTTCCCATAAATTGTAAAAGAGCTTTGCACTGCAATGACTGTGACAGATCCTAATCATTTTATGTCAACTAATGATGTTTGGACCATATGGCTTTCTTGTATTATTCGTGACCGGAAAATGATTATTATACACGAAAGATTATTCCTAGAAGCCTGCATTTTACAGCTCTGGTGTATCTTAGACAGTTCGAGATACAATATTGAATATTGAATATCTTAAGTGTTATATATATATATATATATATATATATATATATATATATATATATATACCCTTTATGTACATATATCTATTTTCTACATCAAATATTCTTTTGTTCGCTTATATAGTAACCTCTGCTGAATTCTCATGTGTCCTGAGAAAGCATAAGGGAAACTCGTTGACCAATGAGGACACACAACCACGATTATTGTTGTACATGGAATATAACTAATTTTGATATGTTCATCTTCATTATGTGGTAGAGTGAATCAGCAGTAGGAAGTATTTGAATCAATATTGAGCAATTCCTGTTTTTTTATTTTATTTTTGGTGATTGTATTATGATTTTTTTGTATAATAAATCAAATTTATCCTTGTTTATACATATATGTGTTTGTGTGTTCCCCTTCAGTGCCAGCAAAGTCCAACATTTTGTTTCCTGGTATATATCTTAGACATTATCAAGCCTATTCAGTAAAGCAATGTAAAGAGCAATAATGATTTGCATAGTGCAGCTACCCATAGTAGGCAATCAAATGAAATCTTATTAACTGAAATGCAACATACATACATATTCACTAAAATTCTTACCAACAGTATCTCCTCACACATTCTTTGTCAGTTACAACTTTACTTCCTCCTCTCCTCTTGCTTTTTCTTTCAGGGTCCCTCAAGGCTTTGTCTTTGGACCTCTCTTATTCTCATTCTACATCTCCTCCCTAGGTCAGCTTCTTATACCATTTCAATGTTGACCGCACAAAAATGTAGCTTTTTACCCCTCGGCTCACCCCATCAGTCTCTTCACGCACCATTAATTTGCTAACAGACATATTATTATGGATGTCACGCCACTTCCAAATCTATCCAAAACTGAGCTTATATTATTTCTCTCCCCATGTGCCCCTTTACCTGACTTCTCTGTCAAGATTGATCCATCCCCACATGCCAAGTTGATGGGTGTAATTCTGAACTCTCTTTTCAGCCTCACATCCAATCACTGTCCAAATCTTGCTGCTTCAACCACCACAACATTTTCAAAATATACCCCTTCTTAACCACTTGCCCTCCAGAGGATTTACCCCCCTTCCTAACCAGGCCATTTTTTGTGATACACGCTGTGTTACTTTAACAGACAATTGTGAGGTCATGCAACGCTGCACCCAAATGAAATTTATGTCCTGTTCAATCAGTTTCAAACTACTCATTCTCTCCCAAAAACATACAGGCAAAGGCAGCGCTGTTGTTAATAGCAAATATTGACTTTTTTGCAGAAGGCAGTAGCTACATCTCCATCTCTAACCATTCCTCCAGTCATGTCCTTTTTTCCCACAAAAAGAGCTTTCTTTTGGTGGTATTTGATCGCCTCTGAATTTTTTATTTTTTGCGCTATAAACAAAAAAATACCGACAATTTTGAAATTAAAAACAATATTTTTGACTTTTTGCTATAAAACATATCCAGTAAAAAAATTTAAAAAATCTCATTTCGTCATACATTTAGGCCAAAATGTATTCTGCTACATGTCTTTGCTAAAAAAAAATCCTAATACGTGTAAATTAATTGGTTTACAAGAAAGCTATAGCATTTACAATTGGCTGTATATATACTGGAATTTTTTTATTTTTATTCTAGTAATGGCAGCGATTAGCAACTTATAGCAGGACTGCAGGACTTCGGCGGGCATTATGACATAGGGGATGACTGACTAACTGCCAATGACATCCCCAGTGACACTAATACAGTGATCAATGCTAATAAAAAGCACTGACACTTTACTAATGGCATTGGACAGGAAGGGGTTAACATCTGGGGCGATCAAAGGATTAACTGTGTGCTGTGTGTTTTACTGTGTGCTGTTTTCTACTGTGTAAGCTTGCTGCTTTGTATTCCTCTGCTATGCAGAGGAATACAAAGCAGTGTGCAAGAGCTGACAGGGGAGAGTTCTGTATTGTTTACTTACAGACCTCTCCCCTGTCGGTGATACTTGGCGAATGCTGGGTGCCGGCGGGGAATCTCCGGCTGGAACTCGGTGATCAACAGCTGTAGCCGCCAATGGCGGCCCGGTAATACAAAATCACGTGTATAAATGTGTGTGTGTGTGTATGTGTGTGTGTGATTTTGTGCAGCCCTACAGTCCTGTAGCAGTAGTTTTGCTATAGGTAGGTCGGGAAGCAGTTAATCAATGGTACCACAAAGCATCTAATCCATTCCTTGGTTATCTCTCACCTCAGCTACTGCAACTTCCTCCTGATTGGTCTACCTTTACATAGGCTATCCAGTTCATTGTGAATGCTGCTCCATTGGCTTTCACTCACCCAATAAATGGAATTCAAAATACTAGTAGCAATTATCAAAGCCATCTACGACTCTGCCCCCATCTACTGTATATCCCTAACCTTGTCTCAAAGTGCCAACCTAACCGTTCTTTTTACTCCTCCCAAGACCTTCTGCTCTCTATTCTTTATTACGGGAGAGCTATGGGAAGAGGCCCATAGAGAAGAAAGATACCAGCAGTGAGCTAAATCAGGACCCTGTGATATCAAGCATATATGACCTTCCTTTTAAATAAGGCGTCATGGATCTGTGGTGAGTGTATTGGAGTGGCACATGTGGTGGAGCACTGAAATAACCAATTAGGAGGAAGATACATCATTAAACACCGTATCAAGCACTTTATTATTCACTATATGATGTGGGACATTTTGTATATATATAGAATTTAGCACCTTTATGATATATGAGAAGGATTGAAGTATATATGATACTGTTCATTACTTGGGGATAGATACATTTGTGGAGTGCGGACTGCTGCACTTTTGCTTATATATATGTATGAAGTAGTACACACTTAAAGTCTCAGCTACACTTTTGGCTGTTTGTTAGTACACATTACTAGAGAATTTGCAGTTGTGTCAGAAGCAGGCGCCCACTATAAATATCCCAGTTCAACAAAGAGATGGGTTTTCAGGGATCATCTAAAAAGGAGATAGTTGGACCGATTGGGGTAAGGTGTTCCAGAGGATGGGAGAGGCTTTGAAGAGGTCCTGGAGGTGAGCATTGGAGGAGGTGACAAGGGAGATAGAGGTCTTGGGAGCAGTGAAGAGAACGGTTAGGTTGGAACTTTGAGACAAGGTTAGGGATATAATGTAGATGGAGGCAGAGTTGTGGATGGATTTGTAAATTGTTGCTTATATATCTCTTTGGAGAAGCATTTCCCACCTCCATCTAGCAATTTTTTTATTTTTCCATCAGCTCTTCCCCCACAGTTATTACCTTTTGTATCACTTGACCCTCCATTTTAGACTGTAAGCTCTATCGAGCAGGACCCTCTGATTCTTCTTGCAGTGAATTTTACTGTAACTATACTGTCTGTGTTCACTTTATAAAGCGCTGCACAGACTGTTGATGCTATATAATCCTGAATACTAACAAAAGATTGAAATGCTTTAAACCCTCTTAACAGACACTCTGCATCAAACGCAGGACAGTTTTTATTCCAGTGCACTACAACTGGCATACATTCAGATGCTGGAGCTGATAATCTTTAGCAAACCAAATTTTCTTTATTGTATGTTCATATATATGATGCCATAATTATGCACATCTCTGCAACATTGTGTGCACACAGTACTGTAAATACACACGGGTCATTTGGCCTAGATTGTGTGCTCTTAGATAGGATTGCAAACACACATATTTTCAATAAATGAGGCCCACTGAGTTTTCCTCAGGTGTGCAAACCTATATTATATTCCCAAGATATTCATTGCATCCTGTGTTATCCTAATAATTAAGCTTGTGTTTGAGCAATTTTTATCTTATGCATCTCCTTTCTGTATCTGTTTGATGCTCCAGAGTCTTGAAGTAAGCTAGCGTGATGTCAGTTTGCAGCACATATTGGAAGGTCAGCTTGACACAAGTCACTAATTGATGAAATTGCCATAACTGAATTTGCAAGAACACCATAACTGTCAGGATGTTGATTAAGGGAAAAATCCCAATAGCTATAATGTAAAGCATAAGTTTGTTGCCAGTACTACAGATATTCAGCCATCCAAAGTATGACGAGACATTGTAGTCTTAAAAGCTGTGCAGAAACAATAACTATATAAGAGAACAAGTACAGATGATAAAATCGAGGAGGGAAAAAATATATGAATGTTCCTTGATTCCCTCTCATGTAAAGAAAGTATAGGTGCATGCTTCAGCATATTTCTAGACTCAGGCAGACTCCCAAGGTACTGTACATGCTTTGGGTCCTTGACCTATGACTGGTCTATTTGCCATTGTGATTGGTAAAGTATATATATTGGCCACATTTTTTAGCAGGTTTGGATAGCATAGAGCCCTATCAGGGTTTTTTTTGCTATGTGCAACCTCTTTACTTTTCCCAAGGACCATTTTCATGAAGACAAAATATGAAGAGAAATCCCCGATTTTACAGCTGTCACTAGAACAAGAGACCATGGTAAATCGTACTGTAAACTGTGTAAGAATGGAACTTCTCTCACTTTGTAGAGATTTTCTCTGATTTATTGTTGGGTCTCCTTGACAGGGAACCAGGGGGAAATAGCCCCAATAGAAAACAGCATAAAATAAATAGGCAGGGGTCTCAGCTCTTTTTAATTGCATGCTGTTGTCTGTACTACCCATAGCCTTGCAATGACTGTAGGTATGACAAATGTGGCTAATCATTGGCTACACCATGTAGGCTCTAAAGCTAAGGCACTATTGAACCGTATTCTTCTAAACTGCACTCATATTTTACTATGCATGCTTAACAGTTTTCACAGAGGGCTTAATGATTTGTGATCTTATGATTACTGAGAATGATTTTGGAAGTCTTCTAATACACCTATTGAAGTGTGACATGAATTTTTATACTTTTTTTGTGGTTGTTTTGATACAGTGGGGTTGATTTACTAAAGGCAAATGGGCTATTCACTTTGCAAGAGTAGTTGCACTTTGCAAGGGAATTGTCCACAAAGCTTATTAAATGAAGTGAAACTCTACTGACTTTCATTATCCAATCAAATGTAAGCAAAAATGCTGTTTTTTTTTCTTTTCCTTGCACAAGATTGAGTATTTTTTGAAAAAGGGAATTTCACCACATTCTCTAAGCTCTGGGGAAAATTCCCTTGCAACATTCAATGTCCAGCAGCCTATTTGCCTTTCGGAAATCAAGCCTAATATGTGACTGACCAAGACGTTGCAAGATCATGAAGGAATTTAGCTTAATTCACATATACACAAATAACTCTGTTTGTGTGTTTACAAATTAGTATTATTTCTCACCTGATGGGGAGAGCTATATGTGTAAGGCAGGCCATAGATGATGCAATTTTTAGAGGTTGCAGGAAAGAAAATTGCTTGATTCCTTCAATCAACACATCCAGTGTTGATGAGGGAATCCCTCCCACAGAGTTATTGTGCTCTCCTGGCAGGGATGGGGGAGGGGGGTGCAGGGATCAGAAAACACAGTAATTATGGCCAGCAGCTATGGCTACTGGCAAGAATCACATGTAAAAATCCAATATTCTGGTTGTATCCAAGCCAATTGATGGATTGTCTTGAGCAATCAGCCTGCCTATAGATGGTTTGCATTTCGGACAGTTCAGCAGAGATAGCTATGGCTGGCTTTAGCCTTTACAGCTAAATCTGAATAACCGGTATTTTAATGTTCTAGTGAGTTCTGTTTCAATTATCTAAATTTCAGGATATTTTGCTTAACAGTAAGCTAAAAAGGTTTTACACTGTCTGCTCCCCAAGTGTTACTGCCTATAAGACGTGTTTTCCTTACATTGCACTAGTAAGAGCTAACAAGCCAACTTGTTGCTAGCAGCTGTAGCACGTTGGATAAAGAGTGTTATTTTTAGGCTGTAGCTGCTCTCTATCTGTGCTGTATCAGTGTTTTATCTGTGACCAGCTAGATGCATGTTGGCCTCAGGGGCTTAAATTACTTTTTCAATTTCTCTGTCCACTACTTCAAGTTTTAGGGAAAAAAATGTTTTCTAGAGTTGTAGGAAGTGAAGACACATGGACAATGTATTCTTGTATTATACAGTGTTTCATTGGAGTGCATATAGTCCTTTCTTATACCATCTCACCATTTTCTGATTTATTGGTTTTATTTTTTTATTACTATGCATAATGGGGTACATGTACTAAAACTGGGGCACTCAGCATCTGGTGCAGCTGTACACAGTAGCCAATTAGCTTCTACTTTCAGCTTCTTTGATTAAGCTTTGACAACCTAGAGGCGATTGGTTTCTATGCAGAGTTTCACTAGATTTTGCACTTTCCAGGTTTAGTAAATAACCCCCACCGGAAAAGTGGGACCATTACATTACCAACATTTGAAAGACTTATTTTACTCTGTCATACAAATGCAAAGATCTGTTGCAATAGATTTTGTTCACCAAACACCTTCCATGTACTGTATCTCTTTGACTGACCAACCCACCTGGCACTACATATAACTAAAATACCTAGACTGACCGTTTAATCTCTAACACCTTTCCTTATGATTAACTGTCATTACCCTATATTATTCTTTTAAGTATTGGGTCGGTATTGACTTTGTTGGTCCAACACTCTGACACTAATGTACTGTATGCCAAAAATAGAAGCCAGATTATTCACAAGGCAAAAAAAGCAGGAGCGTATGATCCAATGCATGTTCAGGGGGTTCAACTACAACCTTCATGCTCCTGCAGTTAATCAGAGGGTTAGCAGAACTTGTCATAGCTGTGTACCTGTGTATCACTTCCCGAGGAAGGATATACTGTACTTTCAGGCAGTTGATGACTGATGGGTAGAGGCCATGGCCATACAGAGAACACAAATTGGGTAGACATACCTATTGCAGTTCTTATCATAACCAACTGCAGAGATAGATGTCACAGCTGTCACCTTGCCTATGGCCCAAATCTGTCTTATTCTGTCTGTACCAGAAATAGCAGTGCCTAATAATGTCTTGCACGTATAGGCTGTTCTACTGATTTCTTCAGTTTATTGTCCACCAATTGTTCTATATTGTTACATCATAGTTACCAACTGCCTCTCATTTAGAGGGATTGCCCCTGTTTTGAAACTAAATCTCTCCATGCCTCTTTCTTTCTGCACCCATTCACACCACTGTGCTGCATTAACACAGGCTGGGTTAAGACAGCCTGTTTATTTGCATGGAGCATTTTTGGCAGCACATTGCACCACACTGCAAGGCATGTTAGTGCATTTTATTGCAAAGCAGATTTGTTGAAAAGGAGTGTTAGCGTGCCTTTCAGTGCATTACCCTGTTTTGTGGGCGGTGCGATGATGTGAATGGGCCCCCACAGTTGTCCCTGTTTTTGGTCTGATATATAGACCTCCAAAAAAAATGACTATTTAACTAGGAAAAGTGTTAAAGCAGAACTGTGGTCATTTTTTTTTTTTCAACATGCAGCAGGGCTGTGCCTCCACTGCATGGATCAGCTGCCTCTTTTTTCCAGGGGTGATCACAAAGCTCACACTCACCTGACCCGCTCATCCCCTGGAAAACCGCGCTCCCCCACGGTCTAGCAGTGGACTGTTCCTGTCTATGGAGCATGCTTTGAGTGTGCTGACACAAGGAACAGTCCATTTGCAAGACTGCGAGTCTGCAGGGGGGGGTTTAGAAGCAGAAGGGGCCAGTCTTGTCTGTAGAGGATTGACAGGTTAGGTTAGTATATGTATGCTGTTCTCTCCCCTAGAGCAAAATAAGCAGTTAACTCATGCAGTGCGGCACTCACAGGATTCTGCTTTAAACTACGCTAAAACTTTAATTGAACCTCTAATTATTGCTCTTAGTATTTGTAAGGGTCGGTATAAAGAAAATGTAATGGTAAAAATAAAATTACTTGGAGAGTTTAACCAGTCATTCTTGGCATATTCATTAATGGTCAATGTAACAGAGGATGTGGTCGCGTTATGTGCCTGCATACTTTGTGCTAAAAGGTGTATGTTATGTTGGTGTTAAGCTTTATATACTTTGACGGGAGCAGTAACACATTTGATCTGTAAGCTCCATGCACGTGTTGGTAACAATACATTTCTGCATAGCTCTGCCCAGCAGGAAGAATGATGGTGACCATTACCCTTTCACATGTAATAAGATCTTGCCTGTGTATAGAAAGTGAGACCAGCTTCATATTTGCTGGTTGGGAAGCTGAACATATCCATTATGTTTTCTCAGTCAGACAAGGAAATAACCATCTCAGAGGGAGATGCATTTATATCCATTGTAGATGTAAGCGGTAGAGGGCTGAACAAGTAGTTATCATTGCATGCACTAAAGGCGCTGTAATCATTGATAGGTGGTAAAGCCAGACTGCTTGAAGAGCATTCACAGATTTTAGATGCTATTAAACTCCACGGTGCTTTGACAGCCCTAAAACGTTTATTCATTAACACTTCTTTCATGCAGTGACACCACTTTTTATGTTATAAATTTACCCCACTGTACCTTGACTGGCATTTGATAAAATGGTCATTCTCTCTTTATTTGTGTCCTTGAAGACAAAAAAACAATACAGTAGGTGTTAAAGCAGTATTAAACTCAAAAGCAAACATTTATTACCGGTATATTGCAGCTCACCAATTCTTAGATGTGATGGCTGCATTAGCATCATTTTATAGAAAATTATTTCTTCTATTTTCATCTGGTGATCCAGCCAGTAAATCAGTTTTTTTTTCAACAGAACAAGCTCTCTTGCAGCTACAGGGATGAGATAAACCATTTAACACTGATAGAGGTGCTTAATATGATCAGCTTTTATTTATTTATGTAAAACCTTTATCCCAAAAGGAAAAAAGCTGTAACTCATTACAAAGTATAAACTGGAGTTTGGCTTCAATTTGTTAGTGTATCTAAATCTGATAGTACATTTAACACTCCCTTCCCCCTAGACTGACAATGCTGCTGTCCAGCAGCACTCATGCAGCCCCACAGAAGGATACTGCCACCACCATGTTTCACTGTAGGCACAATGCATTTTTCTTTGTACTCCTCACCTTTGCAACGCCAAACAGTTTTGAAGCCATCAGTTCCAAAAACATTTATCTTGGTCTCACCACTCCAGAGTACAGAGTCTCAGTAGTCTTCTTCTATTTCAGCGTGGGCCCTGGCAAATTCTAGGCAGGCTTTTTTGTGCATGGGCTTTAGGAGAGGTTTCCTTTGTGGATGACACTCATGCATGCCATACCTCTGCAGTGTCAGCCGTATTGTGTCACGGGGAACAATCACCACAGTTTGGCCTACTACTTCTTTAGCTAACTACAGGGAACGTACATGGCAATTTTCTTCAACCCTTCTCATCAGAAGACACTCCTGTCGAGGTGTTAACTTCTGTGGATGGCCTGCTCATTTCTGTGAGATGGTTGCAGTTCCATCTTCGCTAAATTTTTGTATCATGTTCTGACTGATAAGTAAAGCTTTGCTGATCTTGTTGTAGCCTTCACCTTTCTTGTGTAAAGAAATTATTTTCTTTCTCAGGCTTTGCAACATTTCTCTTCCATGTGGTGCCATTGCTGCAACATGAAGTGGGAAGGAGTTTTCTTTAAGTAACGCCCTTTTATAATCAACTGTCTGATGGACACCTGTTTAATGATTATTTGGACTTGCCTGTAGTTGTAGTAGTAGTATTCATTTTTGCAACATGGTCTTGAATGAATTTATTCAAAAAAATACTTTTTTGTGTGTGCAAATTAACAAATCTTGTTTGCAATCAATGGCCTGCATTTGTGGGAGTTCTTTGTAGAATAGTGTCCCATACAAAATGTTGCTACTGAAAGAAAAGGAAAGGTTTTCTGACAAATCTGTTGGGGTGTACTCATTTATGCTATGCGATGGTATTTATTATATAAAGGTTTTCAATTTTATTTGGTTTTTATATCTATTTTCTTTTTACTTATGCATTATACCTTTCTTTCTCCTTTCTTTTTTGTTTTACAAATAAACATTTACCATATGGGAAAGGTTTCTCAGAGCACTGTGGGTTAGCCAAAGAGACAACACAGTAAACACTAACTGCTATGTGGTCCACAAATTTTACCAAATAAAGCATAAGTTACTTCTATGACTCATTTAACAATGCGTGTAAATTTCAGAATTAATTATTTAGGTCTCTGAACTACAGACATTTTTCAGCAGACCATAGGGGGATATAAGTAAACTTGTGAGAAAGAGAACCTTTTAGGGCTTGTTCACATCACAATTTTTGTGTTCTGGATGCATTTCTGCATGCATGTTTTTGATGCATTCCAGGGAGTTTTTGATTTTTATTTAATATATTCCAGTGCTTTTTTCCCCTCTTTTGAGGACAATTGAGGACATGTGCGTTCCGGTGCATTTTTATGCATTTTGTCACATTCCAGATATGTTCCATGCAGAAAAAAATGCAGCATGTTCTACTTTTGATGTCTGCACTGGAACGCACTGCATTGGGATAAACTAGGGCCTCTGGAATCAATGTTAAACACCGTCCATGAGTTTTTGATGGAGAATAAAAACACACTGGACTGCGCCTGTTGTGAACCTGCCCTCACCCTGCCTCTCCACCTCATCCAATCAGATTCTCTGAATGGCAATCACTGGAGTAGCAATGTCTACTTCAGTGATTTCAGTGATTGTGTATATATCCAAAAATGCTGAGATTTCTGCTGGGTGCTGCCATCTTGGATGTGATATCAACAGCCCCAGCAGACTCAGACCTGTCACTCAAGTGACACTCTAGTATTCCCCTTCGCTCCTCCCTTGGCAAAGGTGAAGGAAAGGACAGAGGAGCTGGGCCATCACAAAGTAATTAGACACTCCCAAAAAAAAGAGGACTATGCAAGGAAGGAGGGCGGTGCTAAGGAACTGACTAGTCAGTTTTTAGCATTCCAAAGGCACATCACAAGTGGATAAAAAATATTACTAGAACTAGAAAAACAGAATATTTGATTTTGCTATGCTTTTACCCTTACTTTTTAAATTTGGTGACAGGGTCTCTTTAAAGTTCAGTTTTGTTTGCATTTTTATATGACAGATTGACTTCTGTGGACATTTTGCCTAAATGTACCCTTGGCAAGTTGGACTTCTAGTTGAGGCCTCAATTCAGTATGTTTCCCAGATGGAGGGTCTTCCTGGATGAACAGAACACAGTTTGTAGCATTAGTTTAAAGACTTTAATAAAAACACTATTTTTCACTCCTTCTGATTAAGCCCTGCCTCTAATGTGCACATTTGTACTTCATGTTAGTGGGTAGATGAAGTGGAACAACATCTCTTCTGCCTTAAAGTGTTACTAAACCCAGAACAATAAAATCAGTTTGCAGTGAAGCATGCCTATTATACCCACTGTGGAACATAAGGGGTTAATCCTTTTCATTGTGTAAAAAGGATGTTTGATCCTGTCTTCTCTGATCCTCCCCTTCTTCCATGATCCCCATTTCATCTGCTGATAGAACACAGCCTTGGGGACACTCTGTGCATGCTCAGTTTGGGGTGTCCTTCTAGAGAGTTTTTCTTTTTCTTGCGAGGGTGCACATGATCAGCACAGAGCCAATCAGCATTGTCCAGACAGAGGGTCGGGGGTTATGTAATCTCATAGGGCAGTGAGAGGAGAATGAAAACTCCTACAAGTTTTAACCAGTTCTCAGCTGGACTCTGATAGAAATCACAAGACTGCTCTAACTGCTAAAGAGAAATAGCTATTTAGCAGTTTATATTTCCATTGTTCTGTGTACTGTGGGATACATAGAGATATAGTGAATGCAGGGTCATGGGTTTAGTAACACTTTAATTACAATAATTTTGTGATTGATTATTGCATTATCTTTCACACTCAAGCAACAAATTATTACAGATGGTTGAGAGGTATACCTTGTGCCAAGGAATGTAATGATTGGATACAAGACAGATAATAATAACGGATGGGTCCCTAGGGCATATCTTTTCTTTTGTTTTCTTAAAGCTGTATTTGCTTGAGAGCATACCTATTACAGTGTGGTCATTTTAGCATTTTTTTTAAATGAACACATTATAAGCTGGAATTCCCATTTAATTCTGTTTACATTGACATTACAGTAACTGTGATGGATGTTCTCTGTATACAGTTAATTCTGTTCTTATTGGAAATTGACAAATTAGAAGAATTGGCGTCAAGAGTCTTCTTTGTCTGTTTTATTATTGTGTGTTAATGGCACTCATATGCACATGCAAGGAACTTAATCATTACTATACCTCCAGAGGGAACACTTATCCATGTAATGGATGGGGAAGAATAAAGAGGTATGTGCTTGTTCTGAAAGGCATGAGCCATTCACTAAGACTGAGCTGAAAAAGGCGAATGTAATTAGAGGCCAGAGTAAAAACATCATATAATAAATCACTCCACTAACTAATCTTTAATATGCAGAGTAGAAATGCACAAAAAATGTGTTTTTTCTTTTAAGGTTTTGTAATTGGTACTTAAAGCAGTTATCAGTGTGAAACTCAGAAACTCTAGAAACATCTCACATAATCCTTATCACTTTTCTTTACTCCTTGCCTCTATACAGACAGTCCAGGACCCCTGTTTAAAATACATTTTTATCTCAGTCCCAAAAAAGTAAGTAGGTCTTTGGTCAGGGCACTTTTCCAAATGATTAAATATTTTTGTAAGGAATTTTTTAAAATCCCACCTGCAAAAAAAAAAAATTCATTTTTCGCTGCTCTTTGACTGGTCCCTGGTCCTGGTTTTACTTTCTGGGACAGATTGTACCTTCTGGGACAGATCAGAGCAATTCTGATTGGTCAACGTTGTTACATGCCAGCACCTGACCAATCAGAATCACTTTGATCCATCTCTGAAGCTCCAAGGAAAGAAGGGGAAGAAGAGCACAGCTTTTAGATCGGCCCCAGCTGCGTAGGCAATGACAGCTAATCACCCTCAAAGGTAATTGCAGCTGGGGGGGGGGGCAGGTTGTGGGTAGAGTGTAGGGTGTTCGTTTACTCTATCAGTTTTGTTATATACACATTAATTAAAATAATACATGGTGATGTTGCCATGAAGGTCCTTGTCCTGACACTTCCTGTGACAGGTGACAACACTCCCAAATGTACTCCTGCATTGTCAAGCTGTCGATAGACCAATTGGCCTTTTCAGTTAACACAATACATTACACATTTATTGTCCATTGTTTTCACCTGTCATGAAATCCCATGTAGGCCCTTTTGGAGTATAGGCATGTAGACAGACAGTGGTTGTGAAGAGGCAGCAGGAAATTAGCAGTACTGTGATGCAACAGAGGATATTAAACATTGACAACAAATATTGTTTACATGGCAACATAGCAATTGTTGCTTAACCTATTTTTTCCACCAAATTGTAATATAAGCAACGGCGGACTGACCATTCGAGCACTCGGGCACTGCCTGAGGGCCCAGGGTCAGTAGGGGGCCCCATGAGAGGCCCCTGGTGCCTTTCATTGGCTTTTTCATAGGCTTTTTTGGGTGTGGGCTAGGACACAGGGGCCCCATGATCCCCTATTGCCTGAGGGCCCCATGAGTTGTCAGTCTGCCCCTGAATATAAGAGAGCATAAGCATTATTAAGCCATTTCTGGGCATTAAAATAATTTAGAACTATTGTTTTTAGAGAGGAACTTTGTGTACTAAACCCAGCAGGTGGATTTTAATACACAGATCAATAAACAGGCAGATGACTATATGGGTTTTATTTACTAAAGCTGGAGAGTCCAAAATCAGACTCACTTCTGCATAGAAACCAATCAGCTTCCAGGTTTCGTTGCCAAAGCTTCATTGAACAAGCTGAGGTTAGAAGCTGATTGGTTTCTATGCAGAAGGGAGTCTGATTTTGGACTCTCCAGCTTTAGTAAATAAACCCCTATATGTCTCAGTAATCTCGCTTCTGCACAAACAGCCTATTGGAAAATATTTGCTTGATCAGTGCCACCAGCTATACTGTAGCTGGAGGTGCTGATGTGTGTATTCTGATGGAGTGGAAGCCTCCCTGATGTCAGAATACAATAGCTCCGTGGGAGGGATTCCCACAAGCTCTTTGAATATGTGGATGGTTGAATCAATTAACTTTCTTTAGTTCAATAGGCTGATTGCATGGAAGAAAATGAATCATGTGTGACCAGCCTTAGTCAATTTGCAGAGATAGGTAAAATCATACAGATGTTGCACCCCTGACAAGCTGAGCATTATAGATGCACCCTATTAAAGGTTTACTTTATATAGAATGTTAAACAAAGGCTTTAAAAAATATTAAAACATTATTTTTTATCATTTTTAAATAGATAAGCGCAGAACGGAAAAATATGTTTCATTTCATATTACTATTATTAATTTTGTTTTGTTGCATACAAAATTAGTTTTGTTTTGTTCATTGTTAAACAGATTCATGTTTTTTGAAAGGATTCAAAGTATTCGAAATCGAATCAAAAATATATAATAGATCCGAATTCATTTTGAAAAATAGCTGGGTGTTGAGGAGTGGACGGCTTCCACATCCTTAACAACCATGACTTATCTTCTGTGATCCATGTTGATGGGGACCTAAGGATTTTGGGGGGGGGGCACCACTCCATTTTTTTTTGCGTGGGGTTCTCCTCAAAATATACCAGGCCTGAAGAGCCTGGTATGGATTGGCGAGGGGGGGCACACTGTTTTTTTTTGTTTTTGTTTTTTTTAAACAGGCATTTGTTTGGTTTACATTCTGCTGACAGTGGGGATCCAGTTGACAGCAGATCAGTCATGGTTGTTAAGGGTGTGGAGGCCATCTTTACCAGCTATTATCAAATTAATTCAGATTATTTATTACATTCAGATGCTTCAAACAACTGAATGAAACAAATTAATTTCATTGTTTAGTTAAATTTATTTTGGATTTGTTGAAATTTGTTACTGTTGTAATTTGGAAATTCGTACACCTCTGATAAACATAAATGTAGTCCAAATTTCTAATGAAATGATCCGCACATGTCTATCTTTAAAGTAAATTAAACAACAGAAGCTGCATTATACTTTTAAATGTACAGTGTACCTCAGTAAAGATAAAAATTGTGCATTTAGTCTGATTTAGTTGCAAAGGCTACCTGCTGAATATCCAAAATGCAAAGGCTCCAGGATTTTCATAATGATCTGCGCTTTCCCACCGAGTAGAAATATACCTGCAACAAGTACACAGCCATTGAACCCATAAAAGTCTGAACTTTTGTCCTGCATGCTTGTTTTGGGTCAGTGATTCCCAAAATAATGATGCCAGGACCAGGATAACAGACCTGAAGCGTGCTGATTTAAAAAGATGTGATATCAACAGTTGCAGCTGCCATTTTTCTATCCCCACAGGTTCACTTCAGATTTGTAAACTTATTCATTGTCTGCTGAGCCTTCAGCCACTTTCCCAGGCAAATAATTCCTACTTGAAGGACAGTACATAAATCATGCTGAGCAGATTCCCTTCAAATTGATCCCAGTGGAGGGTGGTGGCAGCATCACTGTTCTTAAGACATGCACTGCTGCTTCTCCTTCATGCCTGGGCAGGCAACACTGACATGAAGACCAACATCTCCATTCTATCACCCACCCACTCCATTAGATAACAAAAAATGGTTTATTAGTTTCCTCCAGAACAATCTATCATATGCTGCCTCGACCTAAGCTTTCAGTGGAGATGCTTGTGCATTACTAATAGTTGGACCCTGGACTATTTGATTAAAAAAAGGGCATTTGCCCCAGATCTAACAGGTAAACCACAACCAGTCTACGATAAAAAAAAGAGCATTCATCTTCCTAGTAAGGCGCCTTTGATTTTTCAAGTAAATGTTTTGGCTGAGGTGCTAATAAAAAAGACATCCAGAATATTCTTCATATGGCCACCCCACATTAAGATTATTAGGAGTTAGCAGCAGCCATGCTGTTTTTGTACCCACCTCCAGCATGAAGAGTGGAAAGGAAATCTGCTAATGGTTCAAAAGAATGGGCCTGTCTTCAGTTTAGCTGTAATATACAGAGAAAGAGGAGTTTCTATACAAGTCCTGACTTTTTCTTATTCTTCCATGTGCATATGATTGCTAAAATCACAAGGACCCCCATAAACTGTTAGGCAGGGGCGGACTGACAACTCATGGGGCCCCCGGGCAATAGGGGATCATGGGGCCCCTGTGTCCTTACCCAAACTCAAAAAAGCCTATGAAAAAGGTACCAGGGGCATCTCATGGGGCCCCCTACTGACCCCGGGCCCTCGGGTAGTGCCCGAGTTTCCAAATGGTCAGTCCTTCCCTGCTGTTAGGGGTACAATCCTAAAAAAATAATGATTGATTTTCTGATTATTTGCTGTGCTGGTACCACATGCCCACTGGAAAACCAACATCTTAATAAAATACAATTTCTAGGTGGATTTGGCTGCACGTTGTTTTTTCACCCAAGTCTGTCCAACATCTAAATTACCCTTTTTAATTAGCAAACTCTAGGTCTCAGTAACATCTGACATATAATATTGTCATAGTTACTTTGCTTGGCCTGACTACTATTAAGGTGAACCTTTTTCTATTGCTGTCTATTGCAATAGAACCTTGGCAGCCTGCCTGCCTTCTACTGTACACACATACAAGGTGTTTCCAAGCTGTAAGAAACCAGCCATAGCCTGATTTTAGCATGAGGCATCAATGTAAGCAGGTTGGTGGGCATTATTTTGAAAAGGTTTCCAATGCACATTAGTGTGGCCAAAACTGCACCTGTTCTTTTTTCAGGAATGCTATGTATTGCTGTGATTTGGGGTTCGCTGCAGTGCAGGTGTATTGCCTTGGCGTGTTTGGGTGTCAATTAAAGTGAATGGCACCTTGTCATCTGTGAGAATCTTTGAGAATGATGGACTTCACAGTACAAACAGATATAGAGGTCTAGGATGGCTTGTTTTAAAGCTCCTTTACTGCTTGTTAAGAGTATGTAAATACTTTAACATCCATAGTCTGGACACGGGTGAACTGCAAACATTCATTTCTTTCCTTGATTTCACTTTGCCAGACATTGGTCTTGATTCATTAAACTACAATTGCACTTAAAGTGAATTCTTGCTTTAGCCATACAGACAAAAGCAATAGGGCACTTAATAGCAGACCTTCTCAGCAGCATGGACTTACCATCCTTTTGCTCCTATGTTGCTTAGCCACTTTAGAAAACATTGCTGAGCACATACATGATCTTTCAGTGCAGTAGGTAGTTCAGTGAACTATTTTACCTAATGACTCTGCTTCTTAGCTGGTCTGATTGCTATGATGCAATAGATATGTCCTTGGCTGTAGAGAAGTAGAGCACCCATGACTTATCAATGACATTCAAGTTTGTCAGTGAGTTAAATAAGGTGTGTGTTAGTGAGTTTGAGGTTCAGTATAAAGGCTACCCACACTATGAACACATTTGTTTGCCATGTATCCCTTGCTACAGGTTTATAGCCAGCACACAAGATTTCTGCGTTCACAAGTATCCCCATGAAATGAGCTCTGGTACTTCACACAATTGCAGTTCTTTGAAAATAGCAATAAAATAAGTGTATTAAATGACACTCTTGATACACCTCCTCGCTGGATATTTTATTGCTTTTCTCCACTTCTCACTGATCACTAGCACACTGCCTATTTGAAAGGGGAGGAAAAAATAGACCTTTTGTAAAGATCTGATCGGCCTTTTCTTTGAAGTATATATTCTTTGGGTGACTTAAAGAGCTGAAGACTGCTGAAGCTCCCATATACTGAACCTGAGGTATCAGAATAAAACAGATAAGGAAATGTTGAGTTACAGAGAAGTAATAAGATTATATAGCAGGGGTTGTCCACACAAACTCTCTATTTCTGTATTACTTCAGGAAGATGGATGGAGCCAATGTTTTCCTTTAACAATTATATGCTCATGAAAAACAAATGGCTTGGTTGTATGAAGTCTCTCTAACAATCTGTTTAGGGAGATGCCAGAGAGATATGTTGGATCACCATGTAAACACAATAGCATTTTTTAAATCAGAACTATTGAAAAACCTCTCCAATGGGAACACAGACAGAAGTGAAAAGAGGAATATAGGCAACGCACATTGGTCAGCTGTACAAAAAAAAAAGTAACACCAGCAGCCCATAAGGTGCATCATTCACTTTTAAAAATAAAGCATGCAGGTTAATTTATATATATTATGAAGTTTCTATTATTTCCAACAGGAGGAAAACATCCATACAGAGGCAATGAGGCAGATTTACAAAAGGGTCTGAGAATGTGCACATGGCAACATGTGTGAAGATTGACTTCATTTACCTGATCATGTGAAAATAATGTTTACTTATTTTATCTGCATATGATTGAATAGTTGAACTGAATATTCACACAATTTATTGTGTGAACATTCTCAAGTCCTTTAGTAAATCTTATTCAGTAAATATAATCTAGCAGATCGCTTCTGACAGAACACAGCTCTGCCTTGTTTACATAGGCAGAGCTTTGTTCTGTTAGTCTTCTTGGTAATCAATGAGTGCCTGTCTCATCCACTGGCCGGCACCTGTTGGTCAGCTTATGCTGTGTCTAATCACAGCAGAAGCCATGCTTTGTTGACACACCCAAGCCAGGGGCGGACTGACCATTTGGAAACTCAGGCACTTCCCGAGGGCCCGGGGTCAGTAGGAGGCCCCATGAGATGCCCCTGGTACCTTTTTCATAGGCTTTTTTGAGTTTGGGCTAGGAAACAGGGGCCCCATGATCCTCTATTGCCCAGGGGCCCCATGAGTAGTCAGTCCACCCCTGACCCAAGCCCCCCTGTGCCGAAAGTGCGAACCCACGTTTATATATGTGATTTTGCACAGAATGTCCACCCTATAGCAGTAAATCTGTTATAGAGCAGACCTAAAAAAAAGACCCCAAATCTCTCCATTAACTTTAAAAGTAAAAGATCCAAAAAATTGTTTAAATCTGCCCCTGGCTGGAAGTGACATCATGGCATCTCTCCAGTCCTCCAAGGCCAAAGAGGCGATCAAAGACGATAGAGTCTCTGATTGCCTCTATGACCAGCTGGCTGCACCTTCGGATTGTTTTTTGGGCGCACCAGTTTTAACAGTAAACCCGAGAAATATTGGTGAGTGGTGGGAGGGGCTGTCCCCCCTGACAGTGATACAGCAGCTAATGAGCTGCTCGGACCACCATAAAAAGCCGGCCGCCTGCAGAAAAAAAAGATTCCAGGGTTATGGCTGATATACGAATTACAATCAGCAAATGTTTTAATTTGTTGTACAAATTGACACAAATTGTAGGATCTACTCTGACTTTGCATGAACCAATATTCTTTATTAATATATTCAATATCACCAAAAGGTTAGAACAGTACAATTTGGGAGATATTTACTAAAGCTGGAGAATGCAAAATTTGGTGCATCTGTGCTTGGTAGCCAATCAGCTTGTTGACATTATAGAGAATACGTCTTGTATTAGCCAATATATACAGACCATGGGCCATGACCAGTAAGGTACATAAATGTATTCACATGCATGTTCTCTCTGTGCTTGCATGGGTTTCCTTCAGGTACTCTGGTTTCCTCCCAAATTCCAAAGACATGCTGGTAGGTAAATTGGTTCCTGTCTAAATTTGCTCTAGAATGTGTATGAATGTGAGTTAGGGACCTTAGATTTTATGCTCCTTGAGGGTTAGGGACTGATGTCAATGTATAATATGTATGTGTAAAGCGCTGCATAAATTGATGGTTCTATATAAGTACCTGAAATATATAAATAAATGATACAAAAAATGTCTCACTTATCCATCACTGGCTAGCAAATCTTTGCCATGCATGTTTAGTTGTACAAGAAAATGTGATGGTATGGACAATGAGCTATCTCATAAAGGTAAACAGTATTACAGATCATAAAATCTCACGATATAATGATTGTCTCAATGAAAACCTTTGGGTGGCTGGAAAAGGAGAGTACAAAAGTGTTTTTTCCCAGCCAATAGAGTTAGTCTGTTGGCACCATCCAAAAAACGTAGCACAATCCTAATAGGAACTAGTAGAGCACAGCAATCAATGACAGGTCATGCATGCAGACCAAAGGAGGCCCATGAAGGACATGTTCAACAAAAGATAGGAAACCATGCAAAGAACCAAAAAACATGTCGCTGACACATTTTGCTGTGACAGCATCATTAGAGGCCTCATCAGAGGAGATTGTTAATGGTTAACAAATACGGTAATTTGTTTCTAGGGTTCGCTTGTGTTATAGTGTAGTTCTAAGCGCTATCTCGACAGATATTGTAACAGCAGGATTTGAATCACAATATGTTACATGCATTTATAGACTAGGTTGAGAATTCACTTCTTTTTTTTTGTGGAAAAGAAATAAAATGATGCTAATGATGGGTTGTTTTTGGAACACGAACAGATCCAGGATAAAGGAAAAGAGTTTCTGTAACCTGTAGGCGCTAAATAAACCCTACTGCACCCTTTAAAACCACCATATCTCTAATGTATTTATCCAAAATGGTGAAAGCTCCAGTGACTCTCTTCTTTTTCTGTAGTTAGTAACAATCCATCATCACTTTTGAAATATCTATTTCACCAGTCTGTTTGTTGTATTGATGGTATTACTTTTTGACATACTTTATAGCTCTTTTTCTGAGCTGCCACTATCTTTAAAGCCACTCAGCCTTATTTTCAACAGACAGCGTGACATACGATGTCCATTTCAGGACATTTCTGAAAAATACATCAGTCTTTCTTTCATGCCCTCCAGACCCCTTACGAAAGTCACTTCCTTCATTATTCCCTCATGATATAGACTTCTATCTAGACTATTGTTCATAACCACCAGGCTACACTTAAGGCTAACACACACACACACACATATATATATATATATATTTATTGTTATTTATTTATTAATCAATCTGGCCTGGTATCAGGAACTTGCATACCCTTATAAACCTGAGACTCAGACTGGGAAAGAAACAGCTTAAGGATCCAGTTCAATGTGCTGCATTGTTCATGTGCTAATAAAGAACATGCTGATAGCAGGAGAGTGCAAAGTTACAGAGAGATATGCTCATTATTATGCTGCTTCCCCTTTCACTGTCTAGTCAATGACTGGGGCAGGATAAAGACTTGTAAGTGTTGCTTAACTGCTGCAGAGTATGTGCTGTGTGGTGAGCTTGCTAGAGCGTTGTAAATCTCAGAATTTGATAGACAGCTTCCTGATATGTATTTTATCTGTGTATTTTGTTTTCCAAGAGTTCAACTTTAATTTATTCACTACAACTACGCTGGCTGGTGGAGGTAGAAATATGATGTTGTCCTAATTCAAAGCCAAGGGCAGGTCATTTGTTTCTATAAAGAGAAGGAACTCTGAAAATAGGCATTTTCTTGGCAAACTTAATAGAAAATTTCACTGCTTACATCAAATTGAATGATGACAAATAAAATATATCAAAGGTGACATGTCCTTTTTAAATTACCTTTTGAAAAAATGTACTGCCTTCACCTATTGTACAGATCAATCAGTAGTTTGGGATGATGTGTTTGCTGATTTGTGCACTGGGACATGAATTCCCAGTAGGTACTGTAGTCCAATCTCTTTATTTTTCCAAGGAAAGTATATGTTACATGGTTTCCTTTCTGGTTCACCTGGCTGAACATCTTATTTTCTGCTCCCATTCTCTTCTCCTCAATCTGTCCTTGTCCCTGTTGCATGTGTGCCTATTACAATTTCCATTTCAAACATTGAAATACACTTTTGTTATGCTTTGCCTTTTTTGTTCTGTATGAGTATTATTAGTGTAATTAAAGGAAGAGGTGGATTGTAATGGGGAGATGTGGGCAGTAGCTTGGGGTCCACAGCTTTGAAGTGTTTCAGACCTTTCTTATGCAAGAACAGTTGACCAGACACAGCCTACACAATTGATCTAAACATTCCACAGTTGATCTAAAAAACCTACCCAAGTTTCTTTCTCATGGTAGAGGGAAACAATTTAATTTGCAGTAACAGTGCGAAGGCCAATGACCAGACTCAAGAGAGACTGGAGAGTGTAATCATTTTATTTCTCCAATAAGCAATGAATGCATTTCACAACTAAGGTACTACTTATTTACTTTGAGGTCAATATGAGATGAAACTACATGCAACATTCTTATGTACTGGTAAAGAGCTCATGCACAAACATATAGTCCAACACACTATATGTAGAATCTCTGTATCAAAACTGGGCATGTATGTTCTGGGTTTGGGTAGGGTGGCCTGTATTGATGGGCTTAATGGGCAAATACAATGTACCTTTGATATCAGTTTGAGATACTCCAAAGACCATTCAGAATTCATTGTAAGTGCAGTTGACATTCATTTGACCTGCTTCATTTGATTTTGCATTCCCTGAACATTTATGAAGGGAGAAGCATTTTTGAACTGAATAAAAGCCAGTTGACACTGGCCGTTTAAGAATACTAAGCACATATTAGACACTGTGGCCATTGACCTGTGTTTGGGAATATGCACAATATAGGCTTGCCACCCAGAGGCTTCAGTCAAACCTATACAGCTATCACCTGTCAGTTACTGTAATCTTCACCATGATGGTGACAATGAAACAATATACTGTCAGGATGTGCATATTTCCTGGACAGCCAGCTATATGGAGTCATTGTGTGACCATAGACTTTAAAATTTGGTTAGTTGTCATTACCTACCTTCTAAAAAGTACGTAGACATGCATGCTCAATTATGACAGTTCTATGCCCTAAAAACACACCCTTTATCCAACCATTGGCCTTTCAGCTGATATGGTTGAACCTGGCACACAGACTTATTAATGCCTTGATCAGTGCTCCAAGTGTACCTGTTATGTGGTATGTGACTGTCAGTGAAAACTGCCATTTTTACCCAATCCTCTCTTTATTATACAATTATCCATTGTTTAATCTATTTATAGTCTGTGTTTTTTTCTGACTGTCCTTTAAAGCAGCAAAAAATAGATGGAATCCAAAGAAAGGCAGAGCAGTAAAATCTTTTGAAATGTTTACGTTAAAGGGTCTGACCCAATTAAACATGTATGTGTAAAGATAAATTAAGAAAGTGATAAAAAATTTATGTCAATTATTTGATTATCAATGTTACCCTAGGGTGGTTTTTAGAGATAGCTACCCCTGATATGCAATAGCTTGGTGTCTGTTCATAAACTAATAAAGCAAATCATATGATGTACACAAAATTGTCTAGAGAGAGAGATTACTAAGAACTGTTTTTATGCTTCATAATATGTAGTGCTCACCCTGTAAAGGATTTGCTGTTTCAGTACCAAAGTTCTTTTCCCAATAAGTGCTCTAGCAGTCAAGCACACAGGTTCTGACTCTCTTTTAGCTCAATGATTAGTCTAGTGATATTCTTTTTTGAAGCTTTATTTAAAACTTGAATACGGATGGGAGTAAAGTAACCATGGGATACTCCAGTAACGTTAAGTAGTAGCTTGAGGACACCTATGTTCCTCTTAAAGATTCTGAGCACAGTTCTTGCATCAGCAAAAGATGGGTTGAGCTACACAGGGATACCCTGAACAATGTCCATTTTAGTAAAAGCTGATTCTGATGAAAGAGGGACAGCAGCAGCATGCAGTAACTGGAATCTCACACACTGGTCTGTACTCATTAATGCCCTTGGATAATTGGATGCCCCCTTCCAATATCTTCTAGACACTTCTCCAGTGAATCTTACAGACCAAATCCCCCCAAAAAAGTCCCTCAACCAGTTCCAGCAGCATTCAGCTGAATAAGCCCCCAAGCTGGCCAGCTGGGACCTCAGTGAGTAGTAGAAAACAGCTAAACTGCCCAGCAGGGGAACAGCTCATCAGGTTGCAATCTCTTCCTCCTGGACAAGAAACCCTCTGCTTCAGGCCTCAGACTATGCTCACTCCCAACCACCCTCCCCCAAGATTAGCCAGGACCACATAAATATTCATCCTGTAGATTTGACTCTCCCAGCCCATTATTTTTCAGAGCCATCCAGAAAACAAGGGGAAGCAGCCAAACCCACAGTCTGCGAAACCCAGAGCAGACCAGAGCAATCACAAGCAGCTCCACTGACTACAGGAGAGCCAAGAACTACCTTTACCTAACTTTGCACCTGTCTAGGAGGATGCTACAAATACAATATATGAAAGAGATCTACTGGAGAAACCTTTTACACCTGTGTATGTTTAGAGCAGTGCACAAAAAAAGTCCTACCAGCTTAATCTTTGGTATAATATTTATATAATGCATTTCCTTAGAGATAATCATAATGTATTTTTTAAAAAAGCTTTCATTTATGTATGTGAAATGGTCCTTATTTCTACATTCAAAAGATCTTCTCAGGTTATGTGGAAAACCCTATTCTTGCTCCCCTATATTCTTCCTATTCAGTTACTGTACGTTTTATAGTATGTGATATTCATTGCAATATTTATATTGTACTCATTACATATAATGTAATCTCAGCCATTACAATAATACATCCGCTCTGTAATGACTTGTTTCAGACGCAAAGCATTATCTTGTCATTGAAGCTTCCTGTACAAATTATAGATTATGGATGCAGATAAAAGGCAAAAACATCACTTGTAACCTGAGAATTGAGGATAGAGCTTGGCGTGAGAACTGCATACACTTTGAAATCAATCAGTCCAAGTGTGCTTGATATAAGGAACTTATAGTAATGAAAATAGTCTGTGAAGCCAGTTAGATAAAACCTTGCTCAGAGGGATACAGTCTACCCTACTGAATGACTCTAATTTTAAAATGGCATTTACTGTATTTTGTGCAACAGTCTGCCCAGCTAGGAAAGGGGCCTTCAATCTAAGCTTGCAAAAATGCAGGCCATTGTGTCAGCCTTTGTCAGTCTTAACAACACCGAGGAACCCTTGAAATAACTTTCTGGTCTCAGGGAACCCCTGCTAAAAATTACTATATTTACAACTCATGATACATTAGTGTGATGGTCATTAGTAAGAATGCTTCTTACATTTGTTGTCATTGGGAAGAACTACCCGTTTACAGATAGCTAGAAAGATCAATGGTGTCAGTGAGAACTTATCCGAGAGACAGAAATTGCTTGTTGCTCAGGGAACACCTTGCAACCTCTGGAGGAACCCTGGAGTCCCACTGAACCCTGGTTGAGGAACCCTGATCTACGATCTGGGCACCACCTTCTGCTTCCCTGAAAGAAAAGGTCTACAGCACAGGAACATGTATCAAGAGGCCTCAGATACATCAAAGACCCACTCTGCAAAACTCTTTCTATTTGCTGCCTGTTCAAGGGCCTGTGCACTGGCTTGGTGCTAGCCAATTTATACCAAACACATACTGGAAATCTATATTTTTTTATTAATTGGGTATACATAGATGGGAGGGGTTCAAGAATTTGGGGTTGTGGTTCTGGAGCATTTATGTGCACTTTGTTTTGACATTTTATTAAAGCTGAAATTTAGGTATGAATTCATTTGCTTGGTTGGATTGGTCCAACTTGGAATAATGTAAGTATGCACATCTCATATGTGACTGATCCCTGTGGAAATCACTGACAGAAATGCAGACACATCTTTTTATACAGACTAGGTAGCATAGGTATCAGATGGGGGAGGGAACATTAGGCAAGAAGTCTACTGTAAGAGTAAACTTTCCTATAGCCTTTAGATATTATGGCTGCTACTTCCACCATTCAATTCAGGGTATTGCTGCTGAATAAAAAATCAGGTGTTACAGCCAAGTTTGCCTTTGATTAGAAAAATTCAGGAGATGTGTGTAAGCAGGTTGAATCTGGCTAGGCTGAGAAGACGTCAGCATCATTGTTCCCATTCTGGATTTTTGGAGGGTCAGCTGGCCCACCCTTGATATAAATTGAGGATAGGCTGCTGTCTGAAGAATCCAGCTTTGCCCACGGAGGGCCCTGGGGTTTTGCTGTTTTAGATACACGCATGTCCCGGTGTGTTTAATCTCTGAGCCGCTTCTAAAAGGACTCCTTCTTCCAAGTATCCCAGAATGCCCCCAGCCATCAGCCAAGCCACAAACATAGGACTATGCTGCCATGTACAAACTCTCATATGCTAAAAGTTATGCCTGGGCCATTTGCACTTCAGAGTCCAGTAAGACTGTTATGTTTGTCCTTAAGCCTGGTCTAAAGTTATTCAAAGGAGTGCATAATGGGGCTTGCGTACACAAAGAACCTGGGCCTGTTTAAGCACTAAAGGGGCATGAAGTGCACAGTAATACAGTATTAGGCAAGCACCATAATGAAGAGCAAGGTCATTGCTACGAGCAACCAAGTTCACATCGCAGATTCTCAAGCAACCAGTCGAGGCATGGTGCCTTGGTTTAGGCATCCTCTGGTAGCAAGGGTGTGCCATATGGACTCCCTGCTTTTGGGTCCGTATCCCATGGCAGCCGGGAGCAGACGAGCATTACAGAGGCCCTCACCTTGACCAACAGGTATGGAGCAGGAAGAGTTAACTGAGGACACTATGAGACCTGCATTTTGTGTCCAACGGGCTTTCATTCTGTTACTGGAAGCAAGGTAACAGAGGTACACTGACTGGTAGGTGCAGCATGATTAGGCCCACTGCCCCGAATGCAATACAAGTACAGCACTGAAAGTAGAGTGAGGGGACACTCTTGGAAGGGAGAATCGGCTTCATTCTACTTGCAGTGTTAGCTCATCTCTAATTTGGGAAAACTGCCATAATGTTAGACTATGCACATGACCGCAGTTCCCCCATTGATGGGTGCAAGGTACCCCTAGTGTACAGAAGTGCTAGCCCCCCTCCACTGCATGGTGTAGCTCGACCTCCATCTTGTCACCCACTAGCCTTCAGATATCATTACCAATTGCCACCAAATGAAGGTCTAATTTATTTTGAAAAAACAAGGTATATTTTGTTAGAATACACTTAGTAGTTGCAATACTATGTACAGTTTTACCAATACAAATTTGCAAAACTGTATTTAGGTGTTTAACCTTCAGGCATTAGAGGGTTTAATAAGACCCTTTATCGCAACCAATTACATATCATCTTCTAGCTACAGTAGGTGGTGGATATATTTCACAGTATATTACTTTTTTGAAGGCTTGCTGTGGATTGCTGAACTCTTTTTAAAATGTACTTGTTTATATAATTAAAATTGTGATATTTCTCTAAGGCACCTTTCAAACAGTCTGCTCGACTCAGCAGGGGATCAGCTGAATCAGGACTGAATGGGACTGATGTCATTGTTGCAACATTTTCTGTTTTTTGTTTTACTGGACCCGTTTACACCTACCTGTCCATGGGGCATCAGGTTCGCCTGTGTGAGAGGGGCCTTACTGGCTGACTGCTGAGTCCTATCACATTTCAAGTACAGATAAACCACAATATTCTTGATTAGATCCCCGGGGTCAGTGAGGCTGTTGATTTCATTTCATATCATGTCAAATCAATCAGAACAATTTAAACTATACCGTGCTCCAGAGGGGGTGCATTATTCTAAAATGTATTGCCCGACACCAGAATGGATAGCAATGGTTGTTGTTAAATAATGAAAATAAAATGTAATAAGAATAGAAAACAAGCTTTAGTGTTTTATTTTATTTCAAGCCGACCAGACATCTTTAATTGGTTTTCTAATCTGCCGTATACAGCAAGCTTTTAGGAGATAGCTCATCAAGACCATGAGTCATATTTCCTGAAGCATGGAGACCATATGCTTCCCCTGGCAGAGCAGGTCTGCGGTAGCAATATTTTTCCTTTAACGCCTATGAAAAGATAACTTTTTTTGCATTAGCGTCATTCTAATAGATAAATACACATCTAACCAAACTGTTTTCCCTGCTTTTCTTTTGGCTGTTATGTGTACTCATTCTAAGGGCTAAGCTACTTGGGCAATTTAATTCTTTTGCTGCAGAGAGTTTGAATCACTTGCTGACAGTCAGCTCATTAGGCTAGAGCTACACAGGAGACTTTAGTAGCTTAGTTGTGCTACTAAAGTCGGTAGCAATAAAAGTAGATGTAAACATTAGGGGTTCTTTCACATGAATTTGTGGGGGAGGGGGGGCAGTGGAAAAACAGGCGGCTGAGGACCAATTTTATTGCCCCTTGGCCACCCACTTAAGTTCTAACATTAAAGACAAACAGGATTGTACACATCAGGTTTAACTTGGCCTGCAGAGTTTGATAGTCAAACTTGCCCATTGAGGCCAATGTGAGTGCTGCAACAGTGAGCCAAACACTCGGCCCAAGGTTGGGGTGCAGTATTTTAACATATTTAGCCCCTAGTATTTAGCCCCCTTGGAATAAGAAAAATTAGCAGACATTCTGGAGGCAGCAGTACCACCTCCTGAACATTTACCAGTGACTGCTATACCACCCTGTAAACACTGCTGCCCATTTGAAAGAATGATATTTAGCTTAATAAAGCACGCGTAGGATAAACAATTTGCTTGTTTTCTTATCTTTTAGAAAACTCGGTCCCCACCTTTTTGCATTTTAATGCAGTTAATAGACCTAAGACTCTTTCAGCTATTTCCAGTCCACATTGCTCAGAACCAGCTTCCTGATGGTGACATTGGCAGAACATGGCCTTTCACCGAGGGCCAGCTTGGTGACTGGAAGCACATGTGCAAGGGGGCAACATTGCAAAAAAAATCAATTGAGAAACAGGAACAGTGCATTGTCACCCCAAAACCAAGAAGGACATGAAAAAGGATCACCAAGTATTATTTTAATTAAACCTGCAGATTTAAAAAAGTTTAGAATTTTGTTTTAGAATCTGCATCAAAATTTTAAAGACCAAAGTCCAGCTACAAGTAACAGAACATGTACTGAAGTCACGGCCCAGAGGTGCAAACAGCCCAGTGGGAAGAAGCCCGACTGGGAACACTCACAGTTCTGAACAGTATTGCAGAGCAGAACAGGTCCTGTTGTGCTTACAGCATCTGTCTTTGAGGGTGGAATGCGACCTGGCGGTTCTGTGCCTAATTGGTAGGATAGTGTGTTCCCTACTATCCGGAACCTTTCCCAACCGCTATACGCTTTTCCTGACAGATGGGTAAGCTGTCCCTGCACTGTGCACTCACAAAATGCACTAAGCCTGGGAACCAGCCTTAAATAGACTCTGCCTGATCCAAGGTGGCCTCCAGAGTCACATGGGGTGGCAGCATCCAACTGGATCACTTCCCCAGTGACCCAGGAAACCACAAAGGAACAAGTTCCTTTTAACTTCCTCTCCTCCTGCAATGCCACTGCGTTTGAACGCCACCTGCAGTGGAGAAAGGAGACTGTACCTGCCTACACGTCAATGTGTGAAAGTGCATACCTGAGTATGGCTATCTACAGCCATTCACTTCTATGGCTAGTTGTATGCTCCACCTGTGGTTTCCTGGGCAGAGAAAAATGCCGGTAGTTTAAGCAAAACCATATTTTGCACCTCAAACTGTTTTTGTGCGTTAGGCCTAAACATTATTTAGCTCATCTCCTCCCTCATGCCCTTTGTATTGATATCAACCAATCTCTCATCTCCTAGGTAAATAACCACTAGCATTAATGACATCTATAAGGGTTGCATTCTGACCACTGACCACCAATTGAAGGTGCATTCTTTCCACTAATAACCAATGTAAGGGGACACATTTCCACAATCCACTAACAACTACAACTGAGGGAAAACTACAATTTTCACTGTTTATGTTTTTTTCCAGACAGTGTTATTGGTTTCATTTTTCAATTTTTTTATTTCCATATTTTTTTGTAGCCATTATAATTGGCTTCATTTTAATTTAATGATTATTACTGAGATTAATTTTGTTATATAGGTGCGAGGATGTTAAATCCACCCAGGGTTTCAAATAATCTGGGTACCCCAAATCCTTTGATTTATCTTTATATCTATAACTTTATAGATGAGCTGCCAATATCCTTTTTCGTATGGGTTCCTTGAAGCCTGTACATTTTTTCAATGGTTGCTTCGTGATAAAAAAAGAAGGTTGAGAAAGGGCAGATTAGAGGCTAGAAAATTAGCAAAGCTCTCTTTAATCACTTGTAGACATGTTCATGCTGAATGTTATAAATACAGTTCAATCCAGACTTTTATTGATGGTGCATAATGCAAATTGTTAAGATTAGTATTATTAGTGTTGCTTTTATATGAATAAAAAAGGATAATTACTCTCAGCCTCACTGTGTAAAATCCTTTTCCAAGGTTTACATAAACTTTGGCTCATCACTTGGCATCAGGCGCACACTGTGATAATAGCTTGGCATTTATGGCTGTTGAGCCTCAATCAACATTCTAGAGCATAAATACTTTTCCATTTTCTCTTTTCATTGCATTGAGAACACGTCTTCATTGTCTATTCAATAAATGTCAAATTCCGCATCTGAATTTTCTTTTGAAGCAAATGATTAAATTAGGAAAAAAGTAGCTGACTAGATTTATTGTGATTTTTCCCTCCAAGATACAGTTTTAATGTAGTCATTCATTATTTAAAAGCAAACAAGCATGTTAAATAGTATTTGGGGCTTGTCAAGCTTAGGGAAGCACTAACTGTGCAAGAGGGAATGTGATATTCAGGCGTGGAACGCCAGCCAAAGGATATACTGAACAGACTCTATGCATTGGATAATAAGGATGATTGGAGTGATTTTGGTGAAACTGATATTGTTATGAAATGACCGCCATTAAATTTGGCTAAAGTGGAAGCTCTCAGTTTTGCTCACTGAGCTGCTTAGGTGAAATTTGCTTGAAAAAAAAATTGATCCACTTTTTTCTTCTTTATTTATGTTTTTTTTTGGTGGGCATGTATTTCTGTTTTTTTTTTTTGTTTGTTTTATTGCTATATGTTTTTTGTTTTTGTGTACAATTTAACTATTTTGTGTGACTTTATTATTATTATACAGGATTTATTTAGCGCCAATAGTTTGCTCAGCGCTGTACATTATAATGGGAGACAGTACACGAGACAGTACAGTAACAATACGATTCAATACACGAGGGGTTCGAGGGCCCTGCTCCTTGGAGCTTACAATCTAGGAGGGAGGGGAGAGTGGTACAGGAGGAAATAGCTGTGGGGGATGGAGTGGTAGGAAGAGTGGAGGAGTTCAGTAATTAGCTGAGGGTGGGGTAGGCTTCCCTGAAGAGATAGGTTTTCAGCGTGCGCCTAAAGTTGAGGAGAGTAGGTGATAGTCTGATGGATTGGGGGAGTTCCAGAGGATGGGGGAAGCCCTGGAGATGTCCTGGAGACGGGCATGGGAGGAGGAGACCAGGGAACTGGAGAGTAGGAGGTCTTGTGAGGAGAGGAGGGTACATTTTGGGTGGTATTTGGATACCAGTTCAGTGAAGTAGTTTGGGGCAGTGTTATGAACAGCTTTATACGTCAGTGTGAGCATTTTGAATTTTATCCGTTGGGCAATCGGAAGCCAGTGGAGAGATTGGCAGAGGGGGGTGGCAGATACGGAGATGTTTGTAAGGTGGATGAGTCTGGCCGCAGCATTCAAGATAGACTGAAGCGGGGATAGCCTGCGGTGAGGTAAGCTGATGAGGAGGGAGTTACAGTAGTCAAGGCGTGAAGTAATAAGGGAGTGAATGAGTTGCTTAGTGGTTCCATTATTTTACTGCTTATTTTATTTTTGCAGTGAAACATTTTTTTTACATGTTGAGGCCATTTTTGCCACAGGACCTTCTGGTCAGAGGACTTTCTGTATCCCTTAGGAGCCATTTAAAATTTAAACTCCACCACATTTCACCTTCCCTATTGACTCCAACGCATTTTCTGATGGCAACATTTTCTAGAAATCTCCATATTTTCACTTAAACATTAGAGAAATGAAAACAATAGGGGTTGGAGACTTCAGTGGTAGAAATTTGGACTTTCAAAAAGAGAAAATTAAGTTGGAGTAAATATAAGGACATTTCCAGTGAATTTAGGAATATGATTTTATTGTTATGTTATTACTTAGTTGCTCCAGTGAGCTACAGCCCATGATGTTGGTGCCTTGGTGATCTAGGCATCTTATTTAAACTTTGCAACACTTTTTTTTTCATAAAATGAAATGTTTAATTACATGTCCAACCACAAACCTGGAAGACCAGGGTATCCAAGTCCCTGGAGGACCATGGTACCCCTTTATATCTAGGGCTTCACATCATGGGTGGCAGTGGAATAGTATGACAGACTGCTTATAATTATGTCCAAAGCTCTTGGCAATTTCCACACCGGGCATTTATATAATATAAATTATTTTGTTTAATTTATGCATTAAGACCATAAACATCATCTCTGCTCATATAATATTATATATATATATACATTCTAAACCAGAGGTAAGTGTCACTGTGCCATGCTGTTCCTGCAAGGAAAAAGAGCTTATACCCAAGCTAATGACTAATAGAGCTGGCTGAGACCTACAAAAGCCAGTGCAGGATGAGGGAGGTTGCCTGACAATTTCCAAAATGACCTATGACATTTTTGACCCAGACCAGAGCAGGCTCAGGTTTTTAATACTTACACAAAACGTTTGATATGGATGTTAGATGTTCAGTTTTATGTACCACATCCCTAGTATATAGTAACCAACATGTTTAAGGTACTTAACCACTTGAGCTCTGGATTTTACCCAATTTTATGCTAGTTAGCACTGCGCTATTTAACCACTTAACCTCCAGAGGATTTACCCCCCTTAATGACCAGGCCTCTTTTTGCTACTCGGCGCTGCACTAATTCAACTGATAATTGCGCGGTCATGCAATGCTGCACCCAAACAAAATTTACATCCTTTTTTCACACAAATAGAGCTTTCTTTCGGTGGTATTTGATCACCTGTGCGCTTTTTATTTTTCACACTATAAACAAAAAAAGGCCAAAAATTTTGAAGAAAAACAATATTTTTTACTTTCAGCTATAAAAAATATATAGTAAACTCAAAGTTGGTTATAAATTTAAGCCAAAATGTATTCTGCTACATGTTTCTGGTAAAAAAAATCCCAATAAGTGTATATTGATTGCTTTGTGTGAAAGTTATAGCGTCTACAAACTATGGTATAGATACTGCAATTTACGCCATTTTTTTGCTATACAGCACTGCGCTAGTTTAACGGACAATTGCGCGGTCATGCAATATGGTACATACAGTTGCAAGAAAAAGTATGTGAACCCCTTGGGATTACATGGAGTTTTGCATGAATTGGGCATAAAATGTGCTCTGAATGTCATCTAAGTCACAACCATAGAAGAACACAGTCTGCTGAACATAATACTACACAAACATTAGATGTTGCCATGGTTTAATTGCACATAACATGTAAACATTCACAGTGCAGGGAGGAAAAAGTATGTGAGGCCCTAGCTTAATGACTTCTCCCAGAGCTAATTGCAGCCAGGAGTGAGCCAACCTTGACTCCAATCAGTGTGATGATATTGGATGTGTTGCTGACAGCTGTCCTGCCCTTAAAAAACACACACCTGTTTTGGGTTTACTGGTTTCAAGAAGCACTGTCTGATGTGAACCATGCCTCGCAGAAAAGAGTTCTCAGAAGACCTACCATCAAGAATTGTTGACTTGCATGAAGCTGGAAAGGGTTACAAAAGTATCTCCAAAAGCCTTGATGTTCATGTGTCCACGGTAAGACAGACTGTCTACAAATGGAGAAGGTTTAGCACTGTTGCTACTCTCCCTAGGCGTGGTCGTCCTGTAAAAATGACTGCAAGAGCACAGCGCAGAATGCTGCATGAGGTAAAGAAGAATCCCAGAGTGTCAGCTAAAACCTACAGAAATCTCTGGCACATGCTAACATTTTTGTTGACACATCTACAATAAGGAAAACATTAAACAAGAATGGAGTACATGGGAGGACACCACGGAGGAAGCCATTGCTGTCCAAAAAGAATATTGCAGCACGTTTGAAGTTTGCAAAAGAGCACCTGGATGTTCCACAGCACTACTGGCAAAATATACTGTGGACAGATGAAACCAAGATTGAGTTGTTTGGGAAGAACACACAACACTATCTGTGGAGAAAAAAAGGCGCAGCACACCGACATCAAAACCTCATCCCCACTGTGAAACATGGCGAAGGGAGCATCATGGTTTGGGGCTGCTTTGCTGCCTCAGGGCCTGGACGGATTGTTGTCATTGGGAAAATGAATTCCAGAGTTTATCAGGACATTTTGCAGGAAAACGTACGACCATCTGTCCGCCAACTGAAGCTCCGCAGAGGATGGGGGATGCAACAGGACAATGACCCAAAGCATACAAGTAATTCAACAAAACAATGGCTGCAACAGCACAGAATACGCCTTCTGGAGTGGCCCAGTCAGAGTCCTGACCTCAACCCGATTGAAATGCTGTGGCATGACCTTAAGAGAGCGATTCACAACAGACATCCCAAGAATATTGCTACACTGAAACAGTTTTGTGAAGAGGAGTGGTCCAAAATGACTCCAGATCGTTGTGCAGGTCTGATCTGCAACTACAGGAAATGTTTGGTTGAGGTTATTGCTGCCAAAGGAGGGTCAACCAGTTATTAAGTCCAAAGGATCACATACTTTTTCCTCCCTGCACTGTGAATGTTTACATGTTATGTGCAATTAAACCATGGCAACATCTAATGTTTGTGTAGTATTATGTTCAGCAGACTGTGTTCTTCTATTGTTGTGACTTAGATGACGTTCAGAGCACATTTTATGCCCAATTTATGCAAAACTCCACGTAATCCCAAGGGGTTCACATACTTTTTCTTGCAACTGTAAATGAAATTTACATCCTTTTTTTCCCCACAAATTGAGCTTTCTTTCGGTGGTATTTGATTGCTTGTGCGATTTTTATTTTTTGCGCTATAAAAAAAAGGCTGACAATGTTGAGGAAAAAAAACAATATTTTGTAATTTTTGCTATAAAACATGTCCAGTAAAAAAAAATGTAAAAATCAAATTTAGTCATAAATTTCTTCCAAAATGCATTCTGCGACAATGTCTTTGCTAAAAAAAAAAAACAGTGTAAATTAATTGGTTTATGTGAAAGTTATAGCATTTACAAATGGCGGGAAAGATACTGGGATTTTTAGTTTTTTTTTATACTAATAATGGCGGCGATCAGCGACTTATGGCGGCGATCAGTGACTTATGGCGGCGATCAGCGACTTATGGCGGGACTGCGGGACTGCGGCGGACATTCTGACATTGGGGGGTACTGACTTGGGGTCACTGACATCCCCAGTGACACCAATACAGTGATCAGTGCAAAAAAAAAACACTGATACTGTACTAATGGCACTGGGGAGGAAGGGGTTAACTTTATTTTTCAGGGAAGGGTTATCTGTGTGAGGGGGAGTGTTTTACTAGGGGGCGGGGGGTGTGCTGGATGGGGACAGGCTGATCGGGAGAGAGAAACTCTTCTGTCCCGACCAGCTTGTCCTCGAGCTGTCAGGGAAGTGACAGAAAGCACAGCTACTGCAGCTGTGCTCTCTGTCACTGATTGCCGCCGATCGGCAGGAGATAGCCAGTAAGGACCGGCTGTGACCCGGCGACTGACATCCGCGGCTGTGATCGGCGGGACAGGTAGGGCGGCGGTGCGCCTCACGCACGCCCCCTACCTGTTTACAAAACACACGTTTTAAAATGTGGTTTTGCCTGCCCGTGCCGCCCTGCCGCCGTATTTATACATGGGCTGGGCGGCATGTGGTTAAAATAGTAATTGCACAGTCATGCAACACTGTACCAAACCAAAATTGATATACGTTTTTCACACAAATAGAGCTTTCTTTTGGTGGTATTTGATCACCGCTGGGTTTTTTATTTTTTGTGATATAAATGAAAAAAGACTGCAAATTTTGAAGAAAAAAAAACAATATGTTTTACTTTATGCTACAAAACATTTCGTAAAGTTAATAAAAACGTTACAAAAATCAAACTTCTTCATAAATTATGGCTAAAATGTATTCTGCTACATGTATTAAAAAAAATCCTATAAGTGTGATTTGATTTGAGTGAAATTTAGAGCGCCAACAAACTATGGTATATATACTGGAATCTGGATTTTTTCATACTATTTATGATGGTGATCAGCAACTTATAATGGGACTGTGATAGTACATCGGGCAAACTGACACTTGTGGGAAATGACTAAATGCCACTGACATCACCAGTGACCTTAACACAATGATCAATCATAATATTATACACTGTCACTGTATTAATGACACTGGCTGGGAAGAGGTTAACATCAAGGGATATGAAGGGGTTATATGTTATTCTTTCTACAAGAATTTTCATAACTTTTGTAACCTCTTCATTTAGATTTGAGACTAGCCTGCAAAAAAAACAGATGATCATTTGGACCAATATTCTCATTTTGTGTACGGGGCTTAATGAACAGCTAACATTTAACAGTGATCTAATCAAACAGGAATCTAATTAACAGCTAGCAGCTAACATCTAATAGTGATCTAATTAACAATAAGCAAATCAACAGCCAGGCACCCAGATCAGCCAGGAGTCCACCCCAGATAGCCCCACAACAAGCCCACACCCCTGGAAATACAAAGTACATTATACTTTCAATTGTTTGCCTTTCTTTTGTATAATCTGTCCACTAGAAAAATCATCATAAGACAAAACTCAACAATATTCTAGCAGTCTAACAGTCTGAAAAAATGGACTTAATTGATCTTCATAGATTTCTTGAGGAAGATTGGTGATAAATATTTCTGTCTCAAGTGGAGGAGCTTCTCCAACCCAGTCTTCAGGAGGGCCAAAATATTTTCTCTGACCATTAACCTGTACCAGATCAATACTACACCTTTCCATCCACTCCAGAAGGGAAGCCTTATTGCCTTTATTCAGAGAATGAATCTAAGCCTTGCTCTCAGCGTTCACCATGTTATTATCCATCACCACAGACTGTTCCACTCTCTCCATGTGATCCGAGACTGAACTGAGTTCTTTTCCATGCTCTGACTGGGAGAAAGAGACAAAATACTTCTCCTCCATGAGCCACAATCAGTGGGTAGAAGGCTAGCCCCTAGTCCCCTCCAAAAGCATCTGCCCCAGTTGGGTCTTTCACACAAAACATAGGTAAGTTTAAAAGACACAAATTAATCCAGCTTTGTAATTATTAATACATCATTTTTGTAATTAAAGCAGTAAGCACCTAAATTTGACCTGCTATTAGCCTCTTTTAGTCCCTGTATGTCAGAGCTGCAGTGTGAGGGAAAGCAGCAGCGAACCAGTTAAACTGCTGATAAGAACCATGCTGATATGAGGAGAAATCATAGTGACTGAGGTGTGAGCTCATCACTGTGCTGCTTCTCCTTTCACTGTCCAGCCACATGCTGCAACAGATCTAGGACCACTTGGGCTTACAGAAAACGGGTTGAATGATGCTAGATATCAAGCTAAGGACATCGAGTGGAAGACAAAAAAGTACTCCTGGGGGAATTTTTGGACTGAAGCTGGTTTTCTTTTTTACTTTATTGGGCTATTCATTTTTATTTTTTGGTTAGTGTTGTGCTTTAAGTATCTTTTTTGTTAGAAGACTCACAGAGAAGCTTTAAGCAGAGAGCACTAGTGAAAATAACAAATAATGAAATCTTAAATGTGATTTAAAGCTTTAGGGCATTACTATTCCTATTTTACAAACCTCAATAAATAAAACCCGCTGTAAATTTTATAACACTTAACTGCAGGAACCTGTCCATGATCTTATTGTCAGATGTTTTTTTTTACGCAGGATCAAATGTGTAGGAGAAAGATCTTCAAAACTGAAATGCTTACCACAGTAAATTGCTAAATTATGCTGACACAATCATAAACACGTACAGATTTTACATAAAGCATCATTAAGATGGTTCTTGTCAGTCAAATGGAGGATGACGTCTTTTTGTGATCTATAGTACAGCTCATGCATATGGCTCTTCCAGAGGAGAGAAAACACACACAAAAACGATGAGGAAAAGAAAATGTCACAGTTGATGTATGGCTGCATAAATTGGTGCATTACTCATACTGTAAAGAGTGTGAAAAGGAAGATACAAGGGTAATACAGAGGACAGAAAATGGAAAATCATTCTCTTTTTGATGGACCCATTTTAACTAAACCAACACAGGGTATACCATGTTGACACATTAACGTATGAGTCAAGAAAAGCAAATTTTCTTTCTCTCGTGCAAGTTTCTAAATTGTCAATAAACAAATGTAACAATGACTCACAACCACCCCCACCAAAAAAAAGAAAAAGTAAAAAAAAAGTTACTGAGCCCCAAAATGTTGTTTATTTATAAAACTAATCCTGCAAGTGGACTGGGGGTTAATACAGTATGTGCTTCCCAATTCACCAGGATGTGCCTGTGTTGTGATGGAAATTATTAAAATGTGACCCTAGGCAAATCTTTTTTTTTTTTTTTTTGGAGAGTTATGGAGGGTTATAACCTATCAGATTTTTTTGTCAGCTGTATCCAATTGGGGAGATTTCCCTTCACTTCCTACCCCATAGCCAAAACAGGCAGCGAAAGGAAATCCCAGTGTGTCACTAGGATCACCAGAACAAGGGTCCACATTGGAAGATTTCCCATTATTAATGTTCTGATGTCAATTTAAAATTGGGGATTTTCTTTTACTTTCACTTGCAATGATAATGGTAAACAGGATAAATAGAGAGCATGAATCTCCCTATCGGTGGCACAGACAGCAATAAAAACTGACAGGTATTCTAATTCCTCTCCACTCTATCCAAACTTATTGAAAAAGCTTTGTCTTTAGTTGCACTTTAATGACTTCAGCTTCAGAAGATTTACCCCCTTCATGACCTGGCCATTTTTTGCTATTAGGCACTGCGTTATTTCAACTGGTAATTGCGTGGTCATGCAATTCTGTACCCAAACAAAATGTATGTCCTTTTTTCACACAAATAGAGCTTTCTTTTAGTGGTATTTGATCACCACTGGATTTTTTTTGTGATATATTGTGAGCATTTTGAAAAAAAAACATTTTCTACTTTCGATTATAAAAAGTTTCCAATAAACTCAAAGCTAGTCATAAATTTAGGCCAAAATGTATTCTGCTACATGTCTTTGGTAAAAATAAATCCCAGTACCTGTGTGTTAATTGGTTTGTCTGACAGTCATAGCGTCTACAAACTATGGTATATATATTGGAATTTACGCAGCGTTTACTTTCTGACTGCCTATCACATTTCTTGAGGCGCTAAAATGCCACGGCAGTACAACCCCCAACCCCCCCCCAGCAGAAAGTAAAGTAGACAGCCCAAGGAATTTTCTGAGAGGCATGTTTAGTCCATGTAAGATTTTATTTTTTGCCACAAATGTTTGGAAAATGACAAAAAAGTTGTTTTTTTTACACAAAGTTGTCACTTAAATGACAGGGTATATGTGGAATAACACCCCAAAAAACATAGTTCCTGAATATAGGGATATCACATGTGAGAGACTTTTTGGCAGCCTAGCTACATACAGGTCTTGAAAATCCAATGACCACTTCCAGGCTTTTAAAGGACATATTTCCTCATGTCAGTTCCTCACTACCTATCACAGTTTCGGAGGCCCTAAAATGCCAGAATAGTACAAACACTCCCCCAAATACCGCTTTTTGTAATTTAGACACCTGAAGAAATTTGATAAGAAGCATGGTGAGTATTTTTCACATATAATTTTTTGTTACAGGGTTTTGAAAAAAAAAGAAAAAAACACATTTTTGTTTTCTTTCCTCCTTTTTTCAGAAACTTGTAGCAACAAATGAGATCTGCATTTTATATATTTTTATATATATTTGTAATTGCATTCCAAAAATGTAGATTGTATTTTTAAAGTTTTTAAAGATATACAGTATATTTGAAAATGTATTTTTTTAAATATTTTTCAGATATTTTGTAATAAAAATGCATTTCAACATACAGTATATTTATATATATATATATATATATTTTTTTTTTTTTTTTATTTATTTATTTATTTATTGAAATATATTTTGAAATATATGGAATACGACCAAAATTGTAGTATTTCAAATGTATGTCAAAATATTTGGGACGACTATTTTTAAAATATTTAAAATATATTTTTCTTCCATGTGGGTTGTACCTGATAGCCTAGAGCAGTCTTTCTCAATCTTTTCAACACAGATTAACCCTTGATATAACTTTCCAATCTCAAGGAAGCCCAGCTAAAAATTACTATATCTATAACATTAGTAAAATGGTCATTGGGAAGAATGCTCCTTACACTTGTGGTCATTGGGAAGAATGTTCCTTACACTTGTGGTCTCTACCTAGAGAGCTCCTCGCGGGTTGCCCCTGTGAACAACAGAACACCTCCCAATGTTTTGGAGAAGAATGTCAGGGAGGTGTGTCATAGTCCTAACAGTTTTCGTGTCTGGGGTTGACCTCTTTCATAGTTAAACTGCAATATATTACATTTTCGTTCTTGGATATGGATACACTGATATATGCAGTGTTAGAGACTATTAGAAATAATTAATCATTTCAGGTTATCAACCATTAACCCCTTAACTAACTAAGCATTATTACTGTCTTGTGTCATTTGTATATGAAAAAGTGTTAATAGCTACCCAGTAAATTATCTGTATCAATGTTATTAATTAACAGGGGACTATTCATAAATTATGTTTTTCAGCTCACACCAGAGATCATTAAGAAATGAAATAAATTTGCAATAAAATAGTCAATGGTCTTTATTAATGTATGAATTTTCTTATCGGTCACTACATCTAGGGTGCCACTGATAAATCAAAACCGAGCTCAAGGAAGACAACTGCATATGCATTGAAATACATATGTGAAAGCTGGTTAAACTTCCATAGGATTTGCAATACTATTCAGCTAGTTTTGTGATCCAGAATTACTGCCTGCAATGTTTGCAGTATAAGGGGGCAAAAGGGGCAACTGCCCTGGGTTCCCCTGATAGAAGGGAGCCCCTCTATACAAAAATTATATAAAACAATTTAAAAACAATTATACAAAATAATAAAAAGTAAATAATAATATCATATAAAATACATAATAAAAAGTTACTTTCTTACTTCTTCTCTAAATGTATCTTGGGAAGTATTATTTTGCCAGCCATCACCTGTAAACATTTTTACTCATGACTGGTATTTTGTATTGTTTTTAAAAACAAATTTTGGTGGCTCAAGTGAACCACATGTAGTGTTACCCTCTTGAGGGCCACCGGGTTTTGGGTCCCCCTAACCTCTGCAAAGCCAGGCAACACACATTTTATCCTCTTACATCCACAGTCAGTAACCAGTCCATGAGCTTGTTTTTTGTTGTTTTATTAGTGGTTAACAACTTGGATGGGGTCTAGGGGTATATGGGATGCCCAATGGAACTGAAACAACTTGGAGGACAACTTCTTAGGCACAAAAAGTCAAAAATCCAGCAAAAAGCACAAAAAAAAGACCAGATCCTAGGTTCTCTCCTCCTTCAGGAGTGGCTCTTTCCTTCTGACAAATCGACACACAATCTTTGCAAGGAGCACTTGGTCCCCTTAAATAAATCTCCTCAGACCACAGATGAAAATCTCCTCATCCACCTGGCTGTCTTAGTGTTACTAAACCCAGGACCCTGCATTCACTATATCTGGCCTCCCACAGTACACAGCACATGGAAATGCAATTTTTTTTAGTAAATATAAACTGCTAAATACCTTTTCTCAGCAGTTAGAGCAGTCTTGTGACTTCTATCAGTGTCCAGCAGAGCACTGGTTAAAACTTGTAGGAAGAGTTTTAATTTTCCCCTGATTGTCCTATGAGGCTGCATAACCCCTGCCCTTCTGTCTGGACAGTGCTGATTGGCCCTGTGCTGATCACATGCACTCTCCCAAGGAAAAAAAACTCTCTAGCAATATACTCCAAACTGAGCATTTGCAGCTTGCCCCCAAGGCTCTGTTCTATCAGCAGATGGATTAGGGACAGTAGAAGAAGGGGAGGATCAGAGAAGACAGGATCAAACATCCCTTTACACAATGTGGAGGATAAATCCCTTAGGTTCCACAGTGAGTATAACAAGCATCCTTTACTGCATATACAGACTGATTTTACTGTTGTGGGTTTAGAACACTTTAAAAGTATCCCAGGGCAAGGGATTATGAGACACACACATAATGCAGTCCCATGAAGAACTAGTTGGGTATTGCACCTGACTGCCCTCTCCCTTCTTTGACAAAAGGGGTGTAGAAGTACTCACACTGTCTTGTTCCTGTAGCTTTAAAGTTTAAAGCTGCTTTCAGGCCTTATGCTGGGCTTGCCCCTTCCCTGCTGACCGGCTGTCTTACCTGGTAGATATGCAACAGTGGAAGTCCTTCTTTCCAGCTTCCAGCCTGTAAGCAGACTGCCCTTCTCTGGGGCCCCCTCCCAGGCTCCACACCAGCAGCAGCTACCTCACTCCATCTTCCACCCGACTCCCCTGCTGACCAGGCTCTCTCATATTTAAGAGCTGACCTAGCCATCATGCCAGGCCAACTGTCTGGGGATTGGCCAGACTCCCCTAAGTATGCAGATCAGTCTCTCTTTACCCCCGCCTACTGGCTTCTAGAAACTTCTCCAAGTGTCTAGAGCAGGGGGAGTTATCAGAGAACTGACCTGTAGAGCCCTGCAGCCATAACCTCAAGTAACCTTGATGATTCACTCCCAGGCTGACTCATACCCAGGCTTCTAGCCAGCCTATAACTATGCACACAAAAAAAAATCTTACACTAAAGGGCGTTACACACTCCTAGAGCCCTATGACTGCAGATGCGTGCACACGTGACCACAAAATGACGGTGTGTCTTGCATTTTAACAATGTGTCACTTTCATTGAGAATGTAAACCAACTCTGTGTATAAGGGACCCCCTGAACCTCAAGTTCCCCGGGCCCCCAAAAGTCTAAATCTGGCCCTGCCTGCCAGGAAATGTAAACCCAAGCATTACAAAATCATACAGCTCTTGTCAAACCTAAAGCATAGCTAAAAATATTTTATTTTTACCCCCACAGCTTTATTAATCTAACTTATCTGTACTGATGGATGTCCCACATTGTGCAGGGATGCCCCGTTCTCTTCTGGTTTCTAAACCTCCAGCATGCAGGGGGTTAATATTTTCAGTTTCCAGGCTGAATTCAATAGAAAAAGCTCCTGACAGGAGCTGTCCCATCCTCTCCTCTCATCCAAAAAGTTATTTTATTGCTTTTAAAATTGCATTACCTTTTTAAAGCCTATATGTTATTGTAATGCTTGGGTTTACATATACAGGCAGGAGTTCTGTATTACAAAACTAGCTGCCTGTAACAGGATCTCTGGATGGGGGAGAGTCTAATGATAGCAATGAAAGAACTTTTCTCAATGGATGAGGAGGGGAGGAGGGGAACTTTTCTATAGAATTCAGCCCAGACACCCAAAGCTATTAACTTCCTGCGAGCTGGAAGTTCAGCGACAAGAAGAGGAACATTTCTTCCTGCACAATGTGGGACATCCTTCATTAAAAGTTAGCGACGTCTGTTTGTGACGAAACACGTTGGGATGAGCTACAGCAGTGATGTCTTCACACCCGCTGGGGTGCTTGATGTGTGGTCTATGATTTGCTGTTTTTTATTATTCTCATGTGAGTAGATACCTAATTTTTATTAAAGTTGGTTTCAATATCACACTATGGGCAATTTGCCTTCCTCTTCTATGTGGAGTACATGCTGTACCTAATCAGTAGAGGTCTGTAAGTGGTCTTGGAGTTGCTGGCTGTTAGATCAAGTGTTTGGTCCATCCATCAATCTGCTCTGGTGTTTACTATTGAGTGCTGGGAGAGGAATCCTAAAGGGGTTTTTGTGTGATTGAGGGTTCTGAACCATTCATCCTGGTGTTTAATACTAAGAGCTGCTTGAGGTGTAAGTCACCGGTGCGCAGTAGCGTGTCACTGGTGGCTGGTGCACAGAGGTGTTGGACACTGAAAGTTCTCACCATTGTAATTATAGGTGGATTCACAGTATATTATAGTGATACCAGGGGCGGACTGACAACTCATGGGGCCCCCGGGCAATAGGGGCATCATGGGGCCCCTGTGTCCTTGCCCAAACTCAAAAAAGCCTATGAAAAAGGTACCAGGGGCATCTCATGGGGCCCCCTACTGACCCCGGGCCCTTGGACAGTGCCTGAGTTTCTATATGGTCAGTCCGCTCCTGAGTGATACACATATTGCATCACAGAGGATTTGGTCGGGTGGATTAACACTATTGAACTTGGGACTAGGGTTGCTACCTCATCTCTTTAAAACTGAACACATATTAATTACACAGATTCTGAGGCTGATAAAAGTGGTAATTAAACTCAGTTGGTGCCTTATCTGCAATAAATTAGCCACATAACTGTAAATAATGTGTTCGGATTTAAAGGGATGAGGTGGCAACCCTACTTGGGACTGATGAATTTATGAATTTAATATTCATTATATGCACTTAAAGACTTTTTTCTTGTTATTTATGGTCACTTTATTTCATGCACGTGTATTGGGACTGTTTGTATATTTAAAACTGAACACAGATTAATTACACAGGTTCTGTGGCTGATTAGGGTGGTATTTAAACTCACCTAGTGACTCCATTCAATTAGCCTCAAAAACTGTGTAATTAATACATCTTTGGGTTTAAAGGGATAAGGTGGCATCCCTAATCTAACCTCTTCCCGCTGGATGTACACATATATGCGGCCTCTCAGGGGGTGGGCTTTAGTGCCAAGAGGCCGCATATATGCATCCCAAGCATAAACAATGCTGTGCTGAGAGCGCGCACCCTGAGCGCTGACGGCAAAGCCACCGACGGGTAATGGAACATCGTAAAGGACCGGGAGGTGGTGGCAGGAAGGAGTTAATTATTCAATGATTCAATATATTTTGTGTGGATATTGGTGAGTGCTGTTATCTATATATTTTGTGATTCATTTTTTAATTTATATTCATTTGTTGGCACTAATATCTTAAGGTTTCCACTTACAATTTATTAAACCTGTTGCTTTAGCTTGCATGGGCGGAGTACAGGTTCACTTTAAGTATCTCCGCAAAGCTCTACACTATCCACAGAAATGTTTTTCAAATAAATCTGAATTCTATTTACCATTAGTGCATTTCTTCATTAAGTGACATTGGAGCCCTTTTCAAAGCTATACGAAAAGACACGCTGTCTTCTATGGCTTGTGAAAGGGCCGTAACAGCCAAATATGTCAACCTTTTTTTTCAGGGGTTTTCTGTAAGATCATTAGCAAGCGATAATTGCATGAATAAGGTTTGGCAAATGTTATTTTGGTTCTGGATTATATGATGTAATTTGGACATTGTCATTTACATGGTAGTGCAGGTTTTGTTTCGATAATCCTTTTTACTGAGATAATTAGGTTTTAGTGTAGAGTTATAGCATTCAGTTGAGGATTTAGGTTTAGGAGGAAATTAAAATTAAAGATTTTAGAACAGGTTTATGGTAATTAGAGGCACTTTATTGTTGAAGATGATAGATAGGAATGGATGCACATCACATTCGACGGGTTCTTGACAAATTTCACATCACGTATATGAATTTTATAATTTTTTGCTCTAATTATTGTATGTATATAAGACTTTTTGGATTTTTTTGTGATTTACATGTCTGAATTGTTGACATCAGTTTACAATATACACTGTTTTTAGTTTAAATACTGTATGTATTAGTAAGTAATTTAGTGTTAGGGCTTGTTTACCCTTATGTGAGTCCTTGCTGCTCCTCCAAAAAGTGAGCCACGGTGGACTGGTTTCTGGAGGCAGTCGACAGATGGTTAGAAGGGGACATGTTGCCTCCTTACCACCTGTTTTAACACTCAAAAGCCTGAAGCACCACACCACAACTATGGCATTGCAATTTTTTAATTCCATTCATTCATGGGTATGCTGCAAAGCATTGTGGCATGTACACAACCCCCTACGGTCACTGTGTAAGGTTCAGGGGCAGTTGGAGGGTGGTAAAACCTTGGCACAACCACCTGTTATTTACCACCCCAGCTTCCCCCAGCCACAATTGTAAACAAGCTCTTAATGTTCCTTCTACATCGTCTGTTCGCTTCTCTCATTTTTCCCTTTTTTGTTTTTCTTCTTTTTTTTCTACCAAAGACTCTTCCCCTCACCTAGAACCTTGGGTAATCCTCACACCTAGGTAGAGAAGCATTCTGTCTTCCTGATTTTTATCCTTTGGTATAAGATAGGTAGCTTCTAATACACTTTGGAGTTGATTTACTAACACTGGAGAGTGCAAAATCTTGTGCAGCCTTGCATAGAAAACAATCAGCTTCCAGGTTTTATTGTCAAAGCTTAATTGAAGAAGCTGAAGTTAGAAGCAGATTGGCTACTGTGCACAGCTGTACCAGACTTTGCACTTTCCAGTAAATCAACCCCTTTCTGTCCAACACCACAAGTTGATTCCTCCGTTTTCAATTTTGCTACCTTAGACACAAGCAGTTAGCTCTCTTACTGACCTTTGGGAATAGTGGCTTAGACCCAGGGCACCTGAATGGAGATCTGTGGCCAGTGCCCCAATGTTTTAGGATCTAGCATTGCTGCTCAAACCTTTACTTACTGAGGTAAAATATTTTGGTTTTTAGACTGAAAATTTTAGTTGGCACACAAAAAATGCCAAAATGACAATTTTCAATAGACAATGTGTCGTATGAGACTCCACCTGTGTAATAGGGAAAAACGTTTGGGAAAATCTGCATTTAAAAGAAGAAGCACAGCCAAAGCTCTTTTGGCTGTACTCCTACGGATCACAGGAGTTCAGTTTGTTTTGCAATCCTGTGACCCATTTTCAGCTGACAGCCGGCTGATGTCACTCAGCTGGTCCAGGCTGGGAGAAGATCTCGACTTTAAAGTCGGGATCCACCCCAGTGACTGAAGCAGCACCGGGCTCAGCCTCTCAACGATCTGCTGAGAGGCTGAGCCAGCCGTTCCCTCCACAGTCAGTGTTCCAGTGAGCACGAGGGGGGGCAGAGCAGACAGTGGTGACTGACAGTCACTTCTCTCAGCTCAGAGCAGCTGTGAGAACTCATGTGACTGCTGAGTTCTCACACTTAGAGCTCACAGGGGGCAGATGGTGGTAAATATAATTGGGGGGAAAAAAGCCCTACTTCTCTTTTAACTTGTCTGCAATGTAAAAATTAAATGCAGAATTGCCACATTGAAGGCTGCAATCTCTGTGGTACTATCTGCAGAGCAACCATTGATCTGTACAGTCTACCAGGCAAAAACCTTCAGTAAAAGAGGAGATTGCCGCAGTCTTCTTTAGCCACAGAGAGGTTATTTACTAAAAGGGAGAGTGCACAATCTGGTACAGCTTTGCACTGAAACCAATCAGCTTCCAGGTTTTATTATTAAAGCTTAATTGAACAAGCTGAAGTTAGAAGCTGATTGGCTACCATGCACAGCTGCACCAGATTTTCAGTGCTCCAGTTCTAGTAAAGCTCCCCAAAGAGTCTTGTGACTCTTCCCAGCAAACTGCATCCCATCCAGATTTCTATTGCTCCAAACTGCATAGAAAAATAAAGAAAAGAAAAAATGCTGTTGATCTGCACCCCTAGATGCAAGCCCACCATTGCCTAGTAGAAAATATGGCCATAAAAACAGCAATATTACAAATATAAAGACAGAAAGCTTTCATGAAAATGTTTAGTCCATCAGGGATTTTGCTCTATATAGCTTTCCATGCTTTGTATACACATATATATGATAAATATGTTATCAGTACTACATGCACAGCAAGTTTTGAAGTGTGTCTACTCAGTTCTAATCACAATGTCAGCATCATGTGATCCTGAGCTAGTATCTGTATCTACTGTACCTCTGGCTCTTAGATTAAATTGTGTGGTCCCCAGGGCTTTTTATTCCTGCTTACTGATAACTATGCAAAGCACACAGCTTGCCCTCGCTCAGCAGTAAACGCACATACATTATATTAATGGTAGTATATTATCATAACTATATTAGTGTAGAAAACATTCATATGTAAATTGTAAATGTAAATTGCATGAATGTACTATTGCAGGTAATTATACTTAGGAATGTAAAGGATAATACATTTATTCATCTTCATTTTATTTATTTACCTCCAAGTACTGCAGTTTATCACTGGAGATCATCACATTAATATACTGCAATTTTGAAGCTATTTTAATCTCCCAACAGCCATTGGTTAGTTTATCTAATGTTTATTGTGCTGTCTGCAAGCTGTACAGCTTGTCAATACCTTGGTCTTTTATTGCATCTTATTGTATCATAATTCTTTGCTCTTTTTTTTTTTATAATAGTACAGTTCATATACATGAGGTATAAGCTAGTGAAAGTTTTTAAATGTCATACAAGCTGGTCTTCCATAAGGAGAGATAGTAGCATATATAAAACAATTATGCATGTACCGGTACATTTTACATACATTTTATTACTCCCAGAAACAAACAAAAAGCAAAAACAAACCTCTCAACAGAAAACAAAATGTTTATAACAAGTATGGACACAGTTATTGAAAGTGTATATAAGTATGGAAGTATGGCTAGTTTATAGAGGACATAGGGCTTACACTGTATTGCCAGGCTCCAGTTGGACCACACTGAGGGTTTGGACAGTGACTAGATGTCAGTTTATTCAATCTAAGCAGTAGTCACCTGCTCAGCCACTAAGCGGGAGCCCTGCTTTGGCTCACATTCGTACTATTCCAGATCAAGAGTGGGTGAGGTTTGGTGTTAAGGTACTGAGCTATGTTATGCCGGTTGGCACTCTATTATCCTTCTCCCAACTCTCTCAGTTGTTTCGGCTGTCAAGTTGGATGTTATTTAGGTATTATTAGTTACGTCACGCTGCCAGGTCCCAGATGCCGCATGCACCTATCCTCCAAGCTGACCCTATTGAAAAATTGTTGGCTCAGGAAGACCTGAGTAAGCCTCTCTCTGCTTTATGTGCTGCCCTCCTCTGTGTTGACTCCCTGAAGGTCGTTCATCTTTGGGATCGCTGGAAGGCTGACATACCAGCTTTAGAAGGGAAGACTGTCTGAAGGACTGTGCTAAATTGGTTATTTCCTTCATGGACAAATTAATCCAAACTAAGTTTCTACATAGTTTCTACTATACTCCAGTACAATTACATAAATTCGACCAAGATACACCGTCCCTCTGCCTACGCTGCCTAATTCTCCAGGGCTCTTATTTTCATATGTTCTGGAAGTGATCTAAGGTTTCCCCCTTTTGGTTGGAGATATTTGACCTCATTATTGTCAGATTGCAGATGAGCTTTCCATTGACCCCCCCCCCCCCCCGAGTTGACCCTGCTGGGTATTCATGATAATGATGATAAGAGACCTCACCATACTAAACTGCTGATTTCCTACCTATTGTACTATGCTAAGAAGGAGATCCTGTGCAAATGGACCTCCTATTCTCCTCTTACCATGGTGTCCTGGGAATCTTTAAATGTGGTCTTACCACTATACCAGCCTAACCATGGCTACCCTTGGAAGTATGAGTAAGGTCTGGCTTCCCTGGACAACTCAGTCAGAGTCATGAATACTTGGGTCCCCTTTGCCCTGTGCCCCCCCATCCTATCTCCTTTTTCCCCTTCCCATATCCCTCCTCCCCCTTGTTTACTCTGCCATGTGATGTTTTTCTTTAATAACGTGCTGTTGGTTTTGGATATATGCACCTTCCTTGTTTCTTCCACTGAAAAACTGTTAATTTCTCCCTCCGACACTGTTGCAATTGTTGGACTGTGTATTGGTTGTACTACCAAGCATTGTATGCTTTGCCACAACTGTTTTATACTACCTTGTTGCTGTTTTTAAAAATCACACTTAAAGACATATATTTGCATATTGTAGAAGCAAAAGTATATACTGAAAAATCACATAATATGACACTGTTGAAGCTTTTCCTATTGTGGTGGCAGTGGAATTTTGTTTTAGAAACTGTGGAACAGGCGAGTGGTTTTTTGGATAGATAATATGAGTTTGATTCAAGTGGTTAACTGCCTCTATGCACTTTCTCCACCTGTGGTCTCCCTGTTGCTTTCTCTGGTGCTTAGATGTCTACAGTTGAATGTTTGGTTTCATGCAAAACATGTTCCAGGTATAGCTATTTCCATTTAATAATTGCTGATTTGCTTTATAATTCACCATTCAACTGCTTCCTGCTCTTTGGCTTCAACAGCTTCCCCTGTGGGTCTTCCTTACCTGTTTTTTTTTTTTTTTTTAAGACCCTCGTTTCCAACACCTGCTAGACCTGGTCCATGCCTAACTCTCCCAAAACCTTGGGTAACCTATCGACGAAGTTCTCCCTTTCCTTCCCATGGGACAGGTGCCTGGCTCTTTCGGCATACCTCCTCTACCTGCAGGCTAGGCTGTAACTGGTTCCACTGTGGGTACCGCTTTCCCTGCTTTAACATTTTGGTTCCAACTATTCAACTGGGAGGACATAATCAGAAATGTTCTTATTTGGAGACTTTGAAGGGTTGGAAACATTTGACTCTTTTCTCTGATGCTCGGTGCCCAGTTTCTGTGCAGATCTTAACTAAAATCCTCCTCATTTTGCCCTCTGTCTCTTTGTTCATATTTGAGGATCTCTTCTTTGCCTTTTCTTGGGCGTTCTTTGGCACCTTTAGGATTAGTGAACTTATCGCCAAAGACGAACTCTCAGTTGGTGCTACCTTGGCAGACGATGTGCTGATCACTGAATTATTTGTTTTGATCCTCCTGAGTTCTTCTAAAACTAACACTTCATCAAAAGGAAAATTATTTTGAATGCTTATGGCGGCTCCTTTTGCCCAGCAAACTTTGTTTCCAATTTTTCCCCCATTCACCCTCCTTCCATATTTTTTTTGGTTCATGCTGATTCTTCCAACCTCAGCAATTTTTATGGGTCTTCCACCTTTACCTTTCTCAACTGGGCCTACACCCATTGGATTTTGCACACCCATCTTTTTCACAGCCACCGCTGCCCATGGGATGGGTTTTTTCGATGAGGATCTGCAGTGTTTGGGTAGAGGGGAATAATATTGTTTTTCGCTATATATTCGTTGTCGGAGATCGCCGCGCCGCTGGGCTCGGCGCAGGCGCAGTACACCTCCCTGTACGCGAGCGCCGGGACTTGGCCGATTGCGGCAATCAGGTTCGCGCATGCGCAGTAGTGACCACGGGCGCGCGCCTGGCACCAATGACAGCGCAGGGCGGGATATTTAAACGGCCCTGAGCTGTCATCCAGTGCCTTTTGGTCTCCTTGTATCCTGTGAACCTGTGAACCTGTTGTAGTAAGTTGCTGACCCGGATTGTGCCCTGACCTTGCTGTTTTCTCCTGTTCTTGACCCTTGCTTGCCTGACCTCTCTCCTGAATGCCCCCTATTGGATCTGACCTGCTGTTGCTGACCTGGCGTGTGACCCGACTATTCTTTGCCCGCTGCTCTGTACCGCACCGTCCCCATAGTTACTGACCCGGCTTGTATGACCCGGAACCTGCTCAGCCATCCATCCATCCATCCGTCCCTCTCAACGGGGTCTCCAGACCTCCTCATACCTGGCTCTCTCCCGTGAGAGCCCCTGGCGAATACCCCTACCACTGACGGGTGTCCTCAGTAGTCACGACCTGGTCCTGGGGTACTCCAAGTCCATCCCCACCATCAGGGGCCCTGGTGAACAAGTACTCTGGGGCTTAGACTCCGTGCGCTGGGAACATCCGATCAGTGGAGTGCTAGTGGTACCGCCGGGCGGTCCCTTACAGTACCGAAAGGCCATGACTGAGCCTAGAGAAGGGCCCTCCCTGCTAGAGGAAATTTGCAGGCACCTAGCTAATTTGACACAGGCCGTAACGGCCCTGCAGGACAGATGCATGCAGCTGGAGAATCGCCTCCAGACTGGCTCTATTTCTGACCCTGCCCCACAGGCCCCGGTTTCTGCACCCCCGGCCCTGGTAGCTCAGGAGCCAGTCTCAGGGGCTTCCGCCCCGCTCCCTATGGCGGAACCCCGAGTACCCTTACCGGAGCGTTTTCACGGGGACCGCACACGCTTCCGGTCATTCCGTGATTCCTGTCTCTTGTTCTTTGAGCTACAACCCCGTACCTTCCTGACCAAAAACGTGAAGGTAGGATTCATTATTTCACTATTACAGGTTGAACCCCAGGATTGGGCCCACCGGCTAAGGGGAAACAATGATCCTCACCTGGGATCGGTCAATAGTTTCTTTGAAGCAATGGCCATCTTGTATGATGACCCACAGCGGGCAGCCTCTGCCGAAGCGACCTTATATGCGCTCCAGCAGGGCCGGCGGGCGGCAGAGGAATACGCCTCTGATTTCAGGCGGTGGATGGGGGACACACGCTGGAATGAGTTCGCTCTATTGCACCAGTTCCGTATGGGGCTCTCCGATCCCTTGAAAGATGAGCTGGCCCGGGTGGAGGTTCCCGAGTCTCTAGAAGACCTTATTGCCCTGACAATTAAGATTGACCAAAGACTGCGGGAACGCAGGCTTGAGAGGTCCGGCCAGGGTCGCGGAAATACCTGGGGTCCATTCCTAGGCCCCAGCCCACCAACCCGACAAAGCATCCAGAACCCACCACCAGGAGATGTTCCGGAACCTATGCAGCTAGGTCTGGCACGGCCTAAATTATCACCGGAGGAACGCCAGCGCAGACGAGCCCAGAACCTCTGCCTTTACTGTGGTGAAGCTGGTCATATGGTGCGATCCTGCCCTCAGAAAATGAGTAAGTGCACCCGTTTTTCTTCCTTGTCTATTAGCAATACCTGTCCTTCGAAATACTTAGTAGTGCCCCTCTCCTTTCAGCTTCCAGAAAAGACCGTGGAGGTGACAGCCATAGTTGATTCGGGGGCATGCAGCTGTTTCCTGGATCTAGAGTTTGCTCACCAGCAGGGTATCCCTCTCCAACACAGACAGAAGGGCTTCAACATCTTTTTGGCCGATGGTTCCCAGATAAAATCGGGGGTAGTTAATCAGGAAACTCCCCCCATTGCCACTATCATTGCCAACCAGCACCAGGAGTTCCTCCGCCTGGACGCTATTGCATCACCTCTTTTCCCAGTCATTCTGGGGCTCCCATGGTTACGGGCCCATAACCCCCAGATTGACTGGGAAACCGGGTCAATCTCGTTCCCTTCCCCATACTGTCGGGAACATTGTCGCACTTCGGGCCCCGCAGGGCCCCGAATTCTCCTTTGCTCCGAAGGAGACTCCAATTTGAAACAGGTTATTCCCGCAGCCTATCATGGGTTCCTGGACGTGTTCAGTAAGCGGGGAGCCGATACTCTGCCCCCCCACCGCCCGTATGACTGTCCAATCGACCTGTTACCAGGCTCTGAAATCCCTTTTGGGCGTATTTTCCCCCTATCTGAGCTTGAATTGGGGGCCCTAAAGGAATATATCGAGGACAGCCTCCAGAAGGGATTCATTCGCCCCTCCACTTCTCCAGCAGGAGCGGGAATCTTCTTCGTGGAGAAAAAAGACAAAACCCTGAGACCTTGTATCGACTACTGGGAGCTGAACAGGGTCACGATCAAAAATCGTTACCCATTGCCATTGGTACCAGAACTGTTTCAGAGCCTAAAGGCTGCGGTTATATTCACAAAGCTTGATTTAAACGGGGCCTATAACCTGGTACGCATAAGAGAGGGAAACGAGTAGAAAACGGCTTTCCGTACCCGGTTTGGCCACTTTGAATACCTGGTCATGCCATTTGGGCTGTGCAATGCACCAGCCACCTTCCAACACTTTGTGAACGACATCTTCAGGGATTTTTTGGATGTCTTCGTTATCGTCTACTTGGACGACATACTAATTTTTTCACCTTCTCTAGAGGATCATAGGATACATGTGGCAAAAGTTTTGGGACGGTGCGGCAGCATGGGTTATATGCTAAGGCGGAGAAATGTTGCTTCGAGCAATCTAGCATCACGTTTCTAGGCCTGATTATCTCCACTGCGGGGGTCACGATGGACCCCCAGAAGGTCTCTGCAATTTTAGATTGGCCTGAACCCACGGACAAAAAAGGTGTCCAACGGTTTATAGGGTTCGCAAACTTTTATCGGAAGTTCATCAAGAACTTCTCGGGTCTGGTCTCCCCCATTACTCAACTAACCAAACTTGGAACCCGGTTCAAATGGACACCAGAGGCTCAAAGAGCTTTCGAAGCTCTGAAAAAGCTATTTACCTCGGCACCCATCCTGGGCCACCCGGACGCGGCCCTGCCCTACATCTTGGAGGTAGATGCATCGGAGAATGCGGTAGGATCCATCCTGTCTCAGCGGAAAGGCACCAAAGAGTTACTCCATCCCGTAGCATTCTTCTCGAGGAAACTAACCTCAGCGGAGAAGAATTACGATATCGGTGATCGAGAGCTGCTGGCTATCAAAGCAGCACTAGAAGAATGGAGGTACCTGCTGGAAGGTGCCTCACACCCCATATTGATTTTCACAGACCACAAGAATCTGGAATATCTGAGGACTGCCAAGCGTCTACGCCCACGGCAGGCAAGATGGGCCCTGTTCTTTTCCAGATTTAATTTTCACATTACTTACAGGCCCGGATCTAAAAATACGAAGCCCGACGCGCTATCTCGTATGTTTGAGGACTCCGAAGAAGAACTGGTACCCGACACTATCTTGTCTTCAGGGAACTTCTTGGCGATCCAGACGGACCTTCGCTCCAAGTTAATAGAAGCATCTACGGCCACACCAACCCCAGTTGGGGTATCCCTCCAGAACAAAGGGGGACTCCTGTGGAAGGAAGATTCTATCGTGGTACCTGAGGAAGTCCGGACCCTGGTTTTGGGGCATTGCCACGATCACCCGCTGGCAGGTCACTTTGGCCCAGTCAAGACTCTGGAGCTTCTCCGGCGCTTGTTTTGGTGGCCAAACATGGCTAAGGATTGCAAGCGCTACGTGAGATCCTGTACCATCTGCCAGAAGAGCAAACCATCGAGGAGCAAAGCCTGGGGGCTGTTGCGACCTTTGCCGATTCCCGAACGGCCTTGGCAGAAGATCGCGATGGACTTCATAGTCGAGCTCCCACCGTCGCAAGACCACACAGCAATTCTGGTGGTCATTGATCGCCTATCCAAAATGGCTCACTTCGTGCCACTAAGGAAGACTCCGTCAGCAGCCGAGACGGCGCGAATATTTATCCGGGAGATCGTTAGACTTCATGGAGTACCTGAGGACATCGTCTCTGATCGAGGGGTCCAGTTTACATCTAAGTTTTGGAGGGCTCTGTGCAAGGCCCTGGACATCAAGTTGTCCCTCTCCTCTGCGTTCCACCCTCAGACCAACGGTCAGACCGAGAGGACGAACCAGACCCTGGAGCAATACTTGCGTTGCTACACGTCTTTCCTGCAGGATGACTGGTTGTCACTCTTACCCCTGGCGGAGTTCGCTTATAACAACGCAAGCCATTCGGCAACGGGGCAGTCCCCATTCTTTTCGAATTATGGGTTTCATCCTGTCTTTCTCCCTGATTTGGTCTCTGAATGCCCAGTTCCAGCAACGCAGGATGCGTTGACCTTCTTCTCCGTCAATAACAAATTACTCCAGGAAGCCATCGCTCGGGCCCAAGAGGACAATAAGAAGGAGTTTAACAAGAAACGAAGAGGGGATTTGGCATTGCGGCCTGGGCAGAAGGTGTGGTTGGCCACAACCAACTTAAAGATGCTTTGTCCCTCGAGAAAATTGGGACCTAAATTTGTGGGGCCTTTTCAGGTAAAGCGGATGGTCAACGAAGTGGCATATGAGCTTATCCTTCCGGACACGTTCAGAATTCATCCAGTCTTCCATGTATCCCTGCTGAAGCCAGTGATCCCAGATGCCTTCCCAGAACGAGAATCCAGACCCCCAGAGGCCATAACGGTCGAAGGACAAGAGGAATTTGAGGTGGAAACGATCCTTAAGTACCGAAGAAGGGGGGGCCAGACCCAATTCCTAATTAAGTGGAAGGGCTATGGTCCTGAGGACAATTCCTGGGAACCGGCTCATAATGTCCACGCACCTAGACTAGTCCGGGAGTTTCTTCGTGATCACCCGTGGTGGAGAGATCGGGTGGGCATCCGGAGGTTGCCCGTAGGGGGGGGGCAATGTCGGAGATCGCCGCGCCGCTGGGCTCGGCGCAGGCGCAGTACACCTCCCTGTACGCGAGCGCCGGGACTTGGCCGACCGCGGCAATCAGGTTCGCGCATGCGCAGTAGTGACCACGGGCGCGCGCCTGGCACCAATGACAGCGCAGGGCGGGATATTTAAACGGCCCTGAGCTGTCATCCAGTGCCTTTTGGTCTCCTTGTATCCTGTGAACCTGTGAACCTGTTGTAGTAAGTTGCTGACCCGGATTGTGCCCTGACCTTGCTGTTTTCTCCTGTTCTTGACCCTTGCTTGCCTGACCTCTCTCCTGAATGCCCCCTATTGGATCTGACCTGCTGTTGCTGACCTGGCGTATGACCCGACTATTCTTTGCCCGCTGCTCTGTACCGCACCGTCCCCATAGTTACTGACCCGGCTTGTATGACCCTGCACCTGCTCAGCCATCCATCCATCCATCCGTCCCTCTCAACAGGGTCTCCAGACCTCCTCATACCTGGCTCTCTCCCGTGGGAGCCCCTGGCGAATACCCCTACCACTGACGGGTGTCCTCAGTAGTCACGACCTGGTCCTGGGGTACTCCAAGTCCATCCCCACCATCAGGGGCCCTGGTGAACAAGTACTCTGGGGCTTAGACTCCGTGCGCTGGGAACATCCGATCAGTGGAGTGCTAGTGGTACCGCCGGGCGGTCCCTTACATTCGTCTTCACCTTATGTTCTGATTTCAGGTTGCTCCCCACAGTTAGCTTGTATCATTGGTGACACCTCTGTTTATTGGGCCTCGCGCCATTCCAAATTTCAGTGCTATGGGAAGAACCTTCAATATTCGTTTGCAGTTTCCAGAATTCATTGGCACAGTATTGTTTGCCTCTATTGGTTGCTCATGTTACCTAGAATGTTATACCAAATAAAATTTGTTTTGGGTCCCATCATTTTTAGCATTCATGCGGGGGGGGGGGATAACAATGTAGGGCATTCATGCTCTGTAGATTTAATCTCCTCCAGTGAATCTAACTTCCATTTGGTCTGACATCCCTTGTCTGGTTTGCGCCCATCACATACCTGGATTTTGTTTGGAGCAGTGTTGCCTCAAAGTGCATGCTCCACAGGATTGGTGGCATTGTTGTCTGCAACAAAGATTTTGAGGGAGATAACAGTGTATTATTGAGGCCTGATGGGGTTCATTTAAATGACATTGCCCTCGATATCTTTAATCTTGGCCTTCCATCTGGTATGAAGCAGGTACTGGCTGCAGTGGCACACGTCAGTGCACCACTGACTTGCGTGTGTCAGTTTTGACGTCACCAGCAACTGATGTTGCTTTATGGGCTATGCCCTAAAGTTAAATTCTGGGGTCAGTCTAATGCCGTATTGCACTGTTGATAAGGACAGGCCTCTTAGATGTGAGTTTATGTATTATGGACACTCACAGTATAACTGTGACTAGTATTGATGTTTTGTATATTTGGATATTTGGAAATTCAATAAAACTGTGGCCTTGCCATATTTTCAACTTAATCAGCTTCTTTTTTGGGGGGAAAAGATATTGGTTTATTAGTTCGTCATAAATAATCCTATGCTTTTCAGCAGTCATGTATAGAATTGCATACTATAACTGCTAAAAGAAGAGTCATTATACTTAGTTTTTGGGTAGCTGATGTGTTAACACACCACTTCTTGCCTCGCTGTTTGCCAGGTGCTGCCTGTATTCCATACTCTGGGTGTGTAGAAAACTTTCTCCCTATATGCAGGTTATGGTTTCCCCGTCACTAAAGGACAAATAAGACAGCTGGAGGAACCATTGCATGCAGCAGAGGAAACGGGAACTCAACCCATCCGACTAGTTGAATGCATGTAGTGGTAGGCACGCAACAAAGAGGTCCCATTGCAACAAACAGGCTGCCAGAATGGCAAGTGACTCTTTTAACAGATATGTGGTTCTTTAAAAGTGATTTGAAATGTGCGCAATGAAAACATTTGTTTAGTTTCGTAATATTCATTAGGTAAAATGATTTGTTTTCAAAAATTCAGATTTGTTTCATATATTCGTTATTTCCAAATCAATTTGTATTTTTTAGACGTTATTTTAGATTCATTTGTTATGTTGTTATGTTATTTCGGTGACGTGCTTGAGAATTGCTTGCGACTTCCATGAAACTTGCTTGTGACTTTGGCTAATCATAACATTAGAATGTAAATAAAAGAGGCATTAAAAAAACAGTGTTGGGGGGGGGTTCCCGGGGGGGGGGGGTTCCCCACTGTTGAATACCAGGCCCTTCCAGTCTCCAAATAACTGAAATTTCATCCGAATTTCAATTTGTAACAAAACAAATTGCACATGTCTACAAGTGACCTTTAGCCTGCATTCACACGATGAGCAGAGTGTATACCTGATGATTTTGAAGCGGTTTTTAATTTTTTTTTTTTTTTTGCACTGTGTCAAGCTTCAGGAGTTTTTTTTTTCCTGAGCTGGGCAAGGAGAGGAAATCAGTTCTATAGGAGGAGAGGAATTGTTCTAGTGTAAAATCTTGTGCAAAAACATACTTAAGCCCTGTGCACATGGGCCGAATATCAGCCAATATTTGGCCTATGTGTACACCAGCCTGTCTGTCAGAAGCCAGTCAAACAGCCAGCTTTTGTCGAACAGGCATGCTGGAAAACCAGCATCCGATGGGCATGTGATCATTGCTACCAATGGCTGCGAGGCCTAACCGGTGTCTTCTGGTGGGGGCAATCCCCCTGTCAGAACACTATAGCTCAGCAGGAAGATCGCTGTACTAACATCTACAGATATTTACTACAGTGAGCTCTTCTGGAGCTCTTCAGTTTTTTTTCGTTTGGCCCACTGGGGACCAGGCATTGCCGTGCATTTACAAGTGTTTCCATGAAAGTGTGATCAAAAACAGCTGAATAAGCTAAAAAAAAAGCTCAAGTACTTTTTGGAACGTAGAATATAGTGTGAAAAATCGTACAAATATGAACAGACACAAAAATTTGGATTCTGCATAGTCAGGTGTAATCAAGCATAGGGAAGCAAGTAGAAAAAGCTCAAGTGTGAATGAAGGTGAAAGTCAATCAGCCTTTACTACATTGCACAGGGAGCTGGTTGATAGAATGGGAAAGGCAAGGAGATGGCCTCGCCAGTGTGTTGCTGCTCTTTCATTATTCAAGGCTGGGGAGGTTCTTGGACAAATTGAATTGCTTTAACTGCATCTTGGCAGTGTTGTCTGACAGAGGTATCACACGCTTTTTTTTTTTTTAAACTAACTCACACACTTTTTTTCAGGCAGGATAGTTCACATTTCCATTTTTCAGCTGTGATTTAACTGTTCGCCTTCACTTCCACTTAAAGTGTGGCAAAGGTATGACCACAGATAGATTATTTCACCATTAACTGAAACAGCAAGGCCGCCGTATTTTGCTCATGCATCACGCAGGATGAAGAACCCCCTCTCTTGCCATACTGCAGAGGCTGATGAATACTTGTAATATTTTTCACTCCTGCAGGGCAGTGTGTCCAGCTTTCATAGCCATCTGCTGGGGATATGAAAGGAGCTTACCAATGGCTATGATATATTTAAATTTTTTCTTTGTATTTGTTATATTTCTTTTTCTTTTGCTTGGCCAGTGGTTCCTCCAGCCAACCTCCACCTCAGTAGAGGACACAATAGTGATGTGGAGGATGGTGGTGGGAACCACTGAATGTAGCAGGAACACAGGAAATTAGACATTTCTCTGGATGTGAGCGGTCATCAGTATCAAGAGCAGCAAGAGAGGAATTTACGTTCTTTGCAATGAGATAATTTTATTGGTAGAGTCGATTTGAAACAATGGTTTTGCATAAGTCAGTGAAACAAAAACTATTAAAGAAGAATTCCAGGCATGGTTACATTATACATACTGTGGGTATATTGGTCCAGTTTGGACCAATGCAATTAGGGCTTTTTTTTAGCGGGAACATGGGGTAACACAATTCTGGCACCTCCAGCACTGAATGTATATAATGACAAGGGGTGCTGGGGTGCGCTGGAGGGTCTATTGATGCTGGCTGCTGGGGGATATAGGGTGCTGGTGGGGGTCTATTTTTTGGGGGGAGGTCTATTGTTGCTGAGGAGGTCTATTGTTGCTGATGGGTGGGTCTTATGTTGGTAGGGGTCAATCATTGCTGGGAGGAGTGAATTGCTGCTGGCTGCTGGAGGGTCTATTGATGCTGGCTGTTGGGAGTCTGTTGTTGCTGAGGTGGAGCTATTGTCGCAGGGGGTCCATTGTTGCTGGGGGGCTGTTGTTGCTGGGGAGGTCTATTGTTGCTGGCTGCTGGGGGATCTATTATTGCTGGAGAGAATCTATGTTGACGGGGAGGGGGGTCTATTGTTTCTAGGGGGTTAATTGTTGCTAGCTACAGGGGATTTATTTTACTGCCTTTCTTGTTATCATTAACAAGTTCCATAAAAATTACTTAGCACCACCCAATGATATTTGGCTGTGTATTCTCTAAAAGGGATGGTACAGGGAGGTTGGTGGAGGGAGGAACCAAGGAACAATGCTTGGAGGTGGGTAGGGGAAAGAAACACAGGTTGACTTGGAAGGGGGGAGTTCCTGCACCTATTCTCTGAGAAAAAAGCCCTGAATGCAACTATGTATATACCATACCTGGCCAATGCCCTTGGAACTGCTACTCCAGTGATCTCCATTTGTTTACGGGTCCTGTGCTGAGCGACTGGCCTGATGCACTGTGAACACAGGAGGTCGCCCACTCAGCCCAGGTGCCATTTAGCGAATGCTTTGCACTTTCTGAATTAATGTAAGGCATTCTCAGATTGGACGAGAAGGAGAGGTAGGTTATTGACACTCTTCACCTCCTTCAATCAGAGAATGGTTTGCCAGAAAATGTGATGCATTTTCTAAGTGGTGCCCATGCTGAACAGCTGATTGCTTGAGCTCTGAATGCATTGGGCCAGATGGGACCCGCTTGCAAGTGGAGATCACTGACGTAGCAGTGTCTACCTCAGTGATTTCCACCTTCCAGGGGCATGAGCCAGGTATGGTATATAATTAGTTACATTGTTCCAAGCTAGACCAATGTAACTATGTATATTACTTGGAATTATTCCTTACAGTACTAATGTCAACATTTTTGTTTTCATTTTGGATAGAGCAAGGGAGGGATATAAACCGCTGTCAGGTTTTTTTTGCATCTGTGTCCCATTGGGACACCATTACACCACCAGCCTGAACCGTTGATACAAGGCAGGATGGAGCCATGCTTTCATGTTGTTTAAGCCAAATTCTGATACTACCATCTGAATGTCGCAGCTGAAATTGAATTCCCATTCTCCTCTGACCTCTGATATCAACAAGGCATTTTCATCCACACAACTTCCATTCACTGGATAGTTTCTCTTTTTTTGGACCATTCACTGTAAACCCTAGAGATGGCTGTGTGCGAAAATCCCAGGAGATCAGCACTTTTTTAAATGCTCAGACCAGCCCGTGTGACACCAACAACCATGCCACAGTCAAAGTCACCAAATTCCCTTTCTTCCCCATTCTGATGCGCAGTTTGAACTTCAGCAAGTCGTCTTCATTGCGTCTAGATGCCTAAATGCGTTGAGTTGCTGCCATGTGATTGGCTGATTGGCCGATTAGCTATTTGCGTCACCAATCAATTGAACAGGTGTACCTAAAAATGTGGCAAGTGAGTGTCTATATACACTATATTGCCAAAATCATTGGATTCAGGTGTTCCAATCACTTCCATGACCGCAGGTGTATAAAATCTAGGCATGCAGACTGCTTCTACAAACATTTGTGAAAGAATGGGTCGCTCTCAGGAGCTCAGTGAATTCAAGCGTGGTACCGTGATAGGTTTCCACCTGTGCAAAAAGTCCATCCGTGAAATTTCCTAGCAACTAAATATTCCACTGTCAACTGTTAGTGGTATTATAACAAAATGGAAGCAACTGGGAACAACAGCAACTCAGCCATGAAGTAGTAGAATTGACACGTAAAATGACAGAGCGGGGTCAGCGCATGCTGAAGTTCCCAGTGCGCAGAAGTTGGTAACTGTCTGCAATAGCTAAAGACCTTCAAACTTCATGTGGCATTCCGATTAGCACAACATCAGTGTGTAGAGCTTCGTGGAATGGAATTCCATGGCCGAGCAGCTATATCCAAGCCTTGCATCATCAAGTGCAATGCAAAGCGTTGGATACAGTGGTGTAAAGCACACCACCACTGGACTCAGTGGAGATGTGTTCTCTGGAGTGACGAGTCATGCTTCTCTGTCTGGCAATCCAATGGACGTGTCTGGGTTTGTCGGTTGCCAGAACAGTACTCATCTGACTGCATTGTGGCAAGTGTAAAGTTTGGTGGAGGGGGGATTATGGTGTGGGGTTGTTTTTCTGGGGTTGGGCTTGGCCCCTTAGTTCCAGTGAAGGGAACACTTAAGGCGTCAGCATACCAAGACATTTTGGACAATTTCATGCTCCCAACATTGTGGGAACAGTTTGGGGATGGCCCCTTCCTGTTCCAAAATGACTGCGCACCAGTGCACAAAGCAAGGTCCATAAAGACATGGATGAGAGAGGCTGGGGTGAACTTGAGTGCTGACCTCTACCCGATAGAATACATTTGGGATGAATTAGAGTGGAGACTGTGAGCCAGGCCTTCTCGTCCAACATCAGTGCCTGACCTTACAAATGAGTTTCTGGAAGAATGGTCAAACATTCCCATAGACACTCCTAAACCTTGTGGACAGCCTTCGCAGAAGAGTTGAAGCTGTTATACCTGCAAAGGGCGGGCCAACTCAATAATGAACCCAATGGACTAAGACTGGGATGCCATTAAAGTTCATGTGCTTGTAAAGGCAGACGTCCCAATACTTTTGGCAATATAGTTTATATGTCATTTTACCTACTTAGTAGCTTAGTAGTAACTATTTGTAAGAGCTGTAATTCTGTGAATTGTACCACTAATATCTATCAAATCATTGGGTGATGGTTTTTTAAAATATCAGAACGTAACACTAGATAGGTATAGTAAGGATATAAGCATTCCTTTTCAAAAGGGCTGAGCACCATCTAGTGACAGAATAAGTTACTGCACCTTTCTTATTTTTGCTAGAAGTTTAAAGTATATCTAAGCATAAAAGCAAAAATGCAATATATTGCCGCATACCAGTTCTTAGATGTGGTGGCTGCATTAGTTTTCTTTTTATAGGCTTTTTTCCTTCATTTTCACCTCCTGATTCAACCAGTAAGTCTGTTATTTTTCAACTTGCTTTACCAAAACAAGCTGCCCAGCTAAAAAGGTAGTTCGAGGATTGAGGCAATTCATTTGCCACTGACAGGGAAAAAAAATTAATGTAAGTCAGGGGTCATCAAACTACGGCCTGCAGGCTGGATGCAGCCCACCAAAGACGTTTATCTGGCCCGCCGGGCTAACCGGAAAAAAATTATAATAAAATATTTTTTTAAAAATTAGCTAGGTGGCTCACTGGGTCCTCGGCCATGAAGACCCAGTGAGTGGCAGCCTGGAAGCCCAGGATTTCAACTGCTGCAGCCAGAGAAGCAGCAGGAGAGGAGGAGCGCACACCAGGTACAGTGCATTGCGGTGTCAGTGTACAGTGGGTTCGAGTACAGTGCATTGCGGTGTACAGTGTTTCGGGGTACAGTGCATTGCGGTGTACAGTGCATTGTGGTGTCCAGTGTGTCAATGTACAGTGTGCTAGAGTACAGTGCATTGCAGTGTCCAGTGCGTTACAGTGTACAGTGCATTTTGTTGTCCAGTGCGTTACAGTGTGCAGTGTATTGCAGTGTCCAGTGTATCAGAGTACACTGCATTACAGTGTACAGTGCATTGTAGTGTCCAGTGTGTCACAGTGTACATCGTATGGCGGTGTCAAGTACGTTACAGTGTACAGTGCATTGCGGTGTCCAGTGCGTTACAGAGTACAGTGCATATTGCTGTCCAGTGCGTTACAGTGCACAGTGCATATTGGTGTCCAGTGCGTTAAAGTACAGTGCATTGTGGTTTCCAGTGTGTTTCAGTGTACAGTGCATTGTGGTGTCCAGTGCATTACAGTGTACAGTTCATTTTGGTGTCCAGTGTGTTACAGAGTACAGTGCATTGTGGTTTCCAGTGCGTTTCAGTGTACAGTGCATTGCGGTGTCCAGTGCTTTACAGTGTAAAGTGCATGTTGGTGTCCAGTGCATTACAGTGTACAGTGCATGTTGGTATCCAGTGTGTTACGGTGTACAGTGCATGTTGGTATCCAGTGCGTTACAGTGCATGTTGGTATCCAGTGGGTTACAGTGCATGTTGGTGTCCAGTGCGTTACAGTGTACAGTGCATGTTGGTATCCAGTGCGTTACAGTGTACAGTGCATGTTGGTATCCAGTGCGTTACAGTGCATATTGGTATCGAGTGCGTTACAGTGCATGTTGGTGTCCAGTGCGTTACAGTGTACAGTACATGTTGGTATCCAGTGCGTTACAGTGTACAGTGCATGTTGGTGTCCAGTGCGTTACAGTGTACAGTGCATGTTGGTATCCAGTGCGTTACAGTGCATATTGGTATCGAGTGCGTTACAGTGCATGTTGGTGTCCAGTGCGTTACAGTGTACAGTACATGTTGGTATCCAGTGCGTTACAGTGTACAGTGCATTTTAAATATTGTATTGTTTTTTTCCTGTTTTTTGCACTACAAAATGTGTGGTGTGCACAGGAATTTGTTCATATATTTTTCAAACTATAGTCCAGCCCCCCAACAGTGTGAAGGTCCGTGAACCAGCCCCCTGTTTAAAAAGTTTGAGGACCCGTGCTGTAAATGCTTAAAAAGTGTTATCTGGAGTTCAGCTTTAATTCGTTGGTCAAGTCATCTAGATTTGTTAGTGCAACTAACACTACCCTCTCCCCAGATTGACAACACTGCTGTCCATAGTGTGGAGACACCCTAGTACAGGAAGTGTGTTACTGGCAGGATAACCATGTAAAAATAAAAGGAAAAAAGGCTAAAAAAACTAAATCAGACATCACATTTAAGGTTTGGTAAGTTGCAATATGTTTATATTTTGTGGGTTTAGATACACCTTAAGCTTTAAATCATTTCATGTACTGTATGGGGGAGAACTCTAGGATATATTTGCTGACCCTGTTCTGAAAATGCCAAAATCAAAGAAAGAAAGGGGACAGTTCTCCTCCATACCTCTTTTGTGTTGTTGTCAGAGGCTCACCTCTTTGTTTTGGCCGTTCAGCAGTCCACTGTGTGCAGAACCTTGACATTACTGGTAGCAATTTGCCAATTTGCAATCTGAAAAAACAAATGTAGTCACTGCAGTAGTATTCTTCTGTGTTCGGGAACAGCCAGACCTCAAATGCAGCTCGGCTGTCTCTGCAACCTCTCTCAGAGCTTCTGCTTTGTGTTCTGCATTATAAACCAGAAGAATAGACAGCTGCTGAGTCATTAAAGTATAACTAAAGGCAATTTTTTTTTTAGTTCTGGATAAAATGGAGAGGGACTAGACCCCTGTCAGGTTTTTTATTACTGTCTGTGCCCCGGATAGGAAGATTCACCCTCTCTGTTTGTCCTGTTTACCATTATCCTTGAAAGCGAAAGTAAAGAAAACCCCAAATTTTAAGTTGTCCCCAGAAAAGTAATGGAGGGGAAACCATCTAATGGGGACACTAGTTCTGGTGACCTGGGGGTCCCTAAGGGATTCCCTTAATTTGCAGAGATTTCCTCTCACTTCCTGTTTTGACTATGAGACAGGAAGTAAAGGAAAATCTCCAAAATGGAACACAGAAAACAAATCTGACGGGTAATAACCCTTCCTTGCTCTATCAAAAATGAAAAAAAAAATGTTACCTTTAGGTCTACTTTAATAGGAGGGAAACTGACCTACAAAAAGAGTAGCTTGAACCACTTCAGTACTTTTGCTCTGAACTTTGAGAATTATTTGCTCCATAGTACCTGCAGATATAGAAGTCAGTGAGAGCTTCCAAACCTGACAAAGCAAAAAAATCATAAACTCATAATTCATCACTAGAATGATATCTAATGACCACCTGGGTCAACTGTGATGATCTGTCAAGATAAGCCAAAAACATTACACTACAAATTTTCCCCTAGATTTGTATATCTTTTCCACAAACTACCCCCCCCCCCCTCCCCATTGATATGTTCAGATCTCCATACTCTAGGCTGGCCACTACCAACTGCCTATCTACCTTGACTTATATCTCTACAACTTGTGCCATACCATGTCATAGGCTACGATGTTCCCTGTAGTATTGTTAAGTACATTGCAACATCTTGCTATGTTTATAATGATTGAATACTTCTTAACTCCTCAAAAATGATTGGAAAGTAAAACTCATTTACTGCTTGAATGTCTATAGATCATTAGCTACAGGTTCACAGTAAAAAAGAGCTCTAATGTATGGCCTAATACTTGAACATCCGTGTAATATCTGTAGAACCTGGAATGTTAGTTTGATATGTTTTGGTTTTGCAATGTAATGGATGGAAAAAGTGATGTAAGAATGCAATAAAAACTAGAAAAGCCACAATTTCTGGGGAAATTGTGTGAAGTGTTCTTGCCTTCACCAGTAGTCTAGGGCTTGAAAATGAGGAAGTGATGGCAGTTAAGAAATCATGTCCTGATTTTTCAGCTCAAACTCTAGCTTTTGTCACTCTGCTGCCTGCTCACACACCTGGGTTCCTATGGCAACTCACTCTACAGCAAGGGCAGAGAAGAGCGGTTAAAAACAAACTGCTCCAACTTGCTCACTTCACTGGTGGTTGCCATATTCAAGCGGTTGTAGTTTAAAAAATATAAATCCTACACCGAAGAGCTTTATATTGTGAGAATCACAAGACCCAGACCTACATTTTGATGCATAGTATGTCTCTGAAATATTAAAAATGAAGGCACAGTCGCAGTTTAGAAATTGCCCTTCAAATTTGAGGTGGCTAGAGTGGAGTTTCAATGAATGTCAATGGGCGGCGTGAGTTGCAAACAAATGGTCATATTGTGAAAACTATCAGGACTATGGCTTAGCCGTGGACATTTTTAGTGGCAGCAGGGATAGCTGAACGTTTTGATATAATATTTGTGTAAGTGGGCTTGAAAATGAGGGAGTGATGGCAGTTTATAAATCATGTCCTGATTTTTCATCTCACACTCTAGCTTTTGTCAGCTCCCACTCTAGTTTTAAACATTCCGCTATTCATTCCTATGGGACCAATTTCACCACAAAAACGCTGATATTGCGTGAACCATTCGGCGAAACATTCCACAAAGTAATAGCACACCAATCGGGAACGATCCGCACATTTGGGTATATTATTGTCTATGTAGTGTAAAAACTGTGGAAGGAGTCAGGGTGGTAAATTTGGCTATAATAATAAGAATATATATGTGAGATAACAGTAAGTGGTCTTGCCATGCAAGAACACTTAACAAATCCTCATTTCATTTTTTCCAGTGTTTTCTCCCCTAGGGCACAAAGTGCATGTCGTACATGTTGCTAAATGCCTTGTAAACCTAGATACAAGGTCAGACGAGGCACCCCTAATGCCCCCCTTTCTGTACATTGCTTTTGCTGTTCTTGACTTGGGTCAATTCTTGGAGCTGAGGCAAGAGCCAGTTATCAAGCAGCCATCTCCTTGCTAGCTACTTTGTCGGACCACCACAGGGTAGGGGGGAGCCCTGTCCGACCTCATAGCTAGGCTTACAAAACACTTAGGAACATGGGACAAAGCTCTACATGTACTTCTTTGCCTGAGAGATCGAACACTAAGCTAAACTGGAAGTGAGAGTTCTTCTCTAAGCACTGTGAGGCAAAAGCATTGGACAACAGTTATGTACATACAGTATATATTTATGAACTATGTAAACCCAAAACAGGTATAGAGGTACTCATGGATCTTGCAGAACAGACAAATGAAAGCTACAACATTCTATTGTCAACATTTCAGTGGAGCTCAGCTCTTTCACAAGGCACTAAAACATGAAAATGAATAGACTAGTGAACCTAAAGTCCCACCCGCTAACAACACCCAATAGTAATATCATGTTTTAGTGTTTTGGGAAAGAGCTCCATTGAAACATTGACAACAAAATGCTTTTGCTTTAATTTATCTCCGCTGCAAGACCCGTTGTTGCCTTTATACCATTTTTGGATGTGTGTGGATATTTCTTTGTGGTGAACACCCGGACCTCTTTATTCACACAGGCAGAGAGCAGTGGCTGCCCCTGGGACTATTTAAAAACTATACACAGCTACAAATTTATTTTAAAGCATTAATATATATTGCTAAGAATATTTAAATTGTTTTCATCTTCACATGGCTATTATATATAATAAATATTATACACCTGTCATGAGTATATTGTAGCCTTTCTCAACCAGGGTTCTGAGAAACCCTAGGGTTCCCCCAGAGGTTACTAGGAGTTCCTTTAGCAAAGAGCAATTTTTCCCTCTCAGGTTCCCACTGTGACCATTGATCTTTTATCCTTTTATCCTTCCTACTGACCATAAATGTGAAGAGCACTCTTCCTACTATCATACTAATGTACAGTAAGCTGTAGATACAGAAATTATTATCCCTGAGATCGGAGAGTTTAAATGTTAGAAATGTTGAGAAAGGCTGGTATAATGAGACTGTCATTGCTGATCTTCTGAAAAGGCTTGTTGCCTTACTAGGTCTGGCTTCTATATTTCACAGACTGGAACAAGTAATTTAAGTAGAACTAAAAGCAAAACTTTTTTTCATTTTGGATAGCGTAAGAGAGGGTTATGATCGGATTTATCATTGGGGAGATTTCCCTTCACTTCCTGTCTCATATCCAAAACAGGAAGTGAGAGGAAATCCCTCCAATATTAGGGAATCCCCAGTTGTCACTAGGATCACCAGAACTGGTATGGATTTCCAATGGACAACCCAAAATTTGGGAATCTCTTTTACTTTAAATCAGTGGTCTCCAAACTGTGGCCCGGGGGCTGGATGCGGCCCTTTGCTTGCTTTTATCTGACCCTTGGGGCATTATTCTCCCCACCATCAGCAACAGTGGGATATAGTTCCTGCCACTGACACTAACAATGGGGCATTATTCCTTCCACTAACACCAATAATGGGGCATTATTGCTACCACTGGCACCAATGATAGGGCACTATTCCTCCTACTGACACTAATGATAGGGCAGTATTCCTCCCAATGACACCAATGATGGGGCACTATTTCTCACACTGACACCAATGATGGGGCACTATTCCTCCCAATGACACCAATGATGGGGCACTATTCCTCACACTGACACCAATGATGGGGAACTATTCCTCCCACTGACACCAATGATAGGGCAGTATTCCTCCCACTAACACCAATTATGGGGCACTACTCCTCCCACTGACACCAATGATGGGGCACTATATGGGCAGCACAGTGGCTAAATGGTTAGCACTTCCACCTGGCAGTACTAGAGTCATTGGTTCGAATCCCAGCCACGGCACCACCTGCCTGGAGTTTGCTTGTTCTCCTTGTGCCTGCGTGGGTTTCCTCCAGGTACTCCGGTTTCCTCCCACACGCCAAAGACATGCTGGTAGGTTAATTGGATCCTGTCTAAATTGGCCCTATTATGTGTATGTATGAATGTAAGTTAGGGACCTTAAATTGTACACCCCTTGAGGGTTAGGGACTGATGTGAATATACAATATATATGTGTAAAGCGCTGCGTAAATTGACGGCACTATATAAGTACCTGAAATAAATAAATAAATAATATTCCTCCCACTGACACCAACAATGGGAAATTGTTCCTCCCATTGACACCAGTGATGGGGCACTATATCTCCTGTTAATACCAATCATGAGGCATTGTTTACTGCCACTGATGCCAGGACATTTTCTTCTCCCACTGGCCACAGTCCCGCCCCCCTAAAGTCTGAAGGACAGTAAACTGGCCCTTCGTTTATAAAGTTTGGAGACCCCTGCTTTAAATGATAATTTAAAAAAAAAGACGAATAAAGAGGGTGATATCCCCAATGGGGGCACAGACAGTAATATAAACCTGACAGGTGTTCTAATCCCTCTCCACTCTATCCAAAACTAGCATAAAAGTTTTTCCTTTAGTTACACTTTAACACACGAGAGCAAAAAGTCAGAATTCTTTATATATTTACTTGTTCCAGCTCAATAACTCTGAAAGAGAAGTCAAACAACATGAAAGACATGCAGCAAGCATTTTTAGAAGAAAAGGTCATCAGTGTCAGCCACCATATTCTCCTTGTAAAGGTATTTTTATATAATTTTGTGGAGGAAGATTTTTTTAACTGAGCACTTTTGATTTCCTTTTCAGTAACCTCATAAAAGAATACAACTAATGGTGACTTTTTCCTCCAGTATCATAAAACATAGTCCCACAACACAGGAAATATATCTGTTTATGTAAAAACAGTCATAATTATATATGAACATTTGTGAATATCATTGGTAACCAGTTATTATAAAGAAACTGGTATCTTATGTTTCTTGACACTGTAACGACCTGTGTTTTCCATAAATAATATTTATAATAAAAATAATATAAATAGTATGGAATGAAAACATAAAAACAATATTTGGCTGTAAATTTATGTGTGGCTTACTTCCAGCAAGGGCTAGGTTAGTTGGAATTAGGGTTTGGTTAGGATTAAGGGTAGGACATGAGTTAGGGCTAGAGGTAGGACTGGGTTAGGGCCAGAGTGAGAATTTGCAGGTTAAAACGAAATTTGTCTGACTGAAGACAATGCTGCACATTTTTAAATGTTTGTAACTTTTTACATTTCAAAAATAAGCTCGAGAACAGAAAGAAAAGGAAATTAACTTGGAAACCGACTCAGCAACCAAAACTCATTCAATATATGCATTTATTTTTTTGGTTTTTTTTTTTATTCTTCTATTTTTAAACATCATTAAAAAAATATAATTAAAAAGAAAAGTCTGACAGCCATGTGTGTGAAGGTGTGTGTCCCCAAACCCAGCTGCTGTGCCCGTACAGTCATGGCATCGCGATTGATATGAATGGGACTCCCTGCACAGGGATGCATTCCCCATGTATAAAAACATGGCCATTGATCAAGTGTACGCTTAAAGTGTTACTTAACCCAGGACCCTGCATTCACTATATCTGGTCTCCCACAGTACACAGAACATGGAAATGCAATTATTTTAGTAAATATAAACTGCTAAATACCTTTTCTCATCAGCAGTTAGCAGTCTTGTGACTTCTATCAGTGTCCAGCAGAGCCCTGGTTAAAGCTTGTAGGAGGAGGTTTCATTATCCTGATTGTCCTTTGAGGCTGCAAGACCCCTGACCCTCTGTCTGGACAACGCTGATTGGCCCTGATCACATGCACGCTCCCAAAAAAAAACTCTCTAGCAATACACACCAAACTGAACATATGCAGCTTGCCTTCAAGGCTCTGTTCTATCAGCAGATGGACTGGGGACTGTGGAAGAAGGGGAGGATCAGAGTCAGGATCAAACATTCTTTTTACACAATGCAGAGTATTAACCCCTTAGGTTCCGTAGTGAGTATAACAAGCATGCTTTACTGCATATACTGACTGATTTTACTGTTGTGGGTTTAGTGATACTTTAAGTACGCCCATGTCAAGAAGAGCAGGAAAGGGTTAAGAACCCTCTAAATTTATTTTCTACTCTGTGTCCCGTTGGGGAGATTTCACTTCACTTCCTGTCCAGTCAAGTAATTTCCCCTCTTAGATAGTTGTCCATTGGAATATTGACTTCCACCACTTGTTCTTATCCCTCACTTCTCTATTCAAGACAAAAAAAAAGTTTGGGTTGTACATACACTTTGACACTTTTAGTTTAAATGTATGCTATGTGGGCAGACTTAATATAAAGAATACCTCCAATCCTGCACTGCTTCTCTCCCGAGGTTGCTATGAACTGAACTGTTTTATGCTAGCAATTACAGTTAGGTTCAGGCGACCTCAGAAGCCATTACGTTCTACTCACACTGGATCCCTGTGTTTGGGGATGGCATGCCAACTAGCATACTTACCAGCATTATGGTCCCTGACCAAGGGATAATGTAAACCCTGCTCGCAGTCTGCATTTTGTTCTCCCTTTTTCTAAGTAGGTGCTTCCAAATCTCTGTCCTCCCTTTTTCTAGGTAGGTGCTTCCAAATCTCTGTCCTCCCTTTTTCTAGGTAGGTGCTTCCAAATCACTGTCCTCCCTTTTTCTAGGTAGGTGCTTCCAAATCTCTGTCCTCCCTTTTTCTAGGTAGGTGCTTCCAAATCACTGTTTGGTCCCATCCAAGCCTTGCCCCACCCACTCATGGCCCGAATACCCACAAATAATGTCTTTGAGTTATTGCTCATGTGCAGTAAATGTAATAAAGTTGTTGCCCTGATCCCAGGACATGGACCAGGCCCAGGCATTGGCAGGACAGAGGGCCAAAATGTGGCACTGTCCTGCAAAATCTGCAACAAATGACGTCTGTTAATTAGCAATATTTGAAAAAGTTGCAGAAGTCAGAAGGACAAAACCATGTGAAGAATTGCAGATACAAAACAGGCAATGGAGCAGAGAAAGCTCACTCTCTGAGGGTCCAATCACATATGGCGTTTTGTAATTGCGGCAATACTCTCAATGTGCGTGTGGGTGCAATTATCCTAAATGGCTCGACAAAACGTGGTATGATTATGGCACAATTGTCTCACAACAGAACCATACTAATTGTGGCAAAACACATGGTTAAAAATCGCACTAATCATGTCGTCTAAAAATTACCAAGAGCTTCTTTTGGGCAGTAAACGTACATAGCGCAGTCCATTGAAGTGAATGGAATGCTCTATGCATGACACACATTTCTGCGTGTAAATCACCTAAGAATCATGAGCAGGAACACTTGTTCCCACTATGAGAGATCTGAATGGGAACTAAGGGATGAATATACTGTGCTCCACTCGCTGCATGTTGGTTTGTTTTAGTTTAGTACTGCTGAATACTTGCTTGTGAAAAATACAGATTCTCCAGAAGAGGGCACTATCTGCCTTCCAGCTGAGTAGCTCTGTTTTAATATGCTCATAACATTTGCAATGGCAGGTATTAAATAAAAGGAAACATGTATACACAGGTAAGGTCCCCATCCATGTTAATAGTAGAGCATTACAACAGTTTTTTGTTTCACAGAGAAGTTTAAAAATGACAAAATCTGTATTGATCTGTATTTCTCATTCAGTTAATCAAATAATCATCCAGATGACTGTTAGACATATATTAATGAAGCTGTGATGTAGATAATAGACATGTAGCCTGGCTTGGCTGCTGTACACAGTCCCATGAGACAAAGGTGGCTCGTTTAGGGGCTCATTATGAGCTGTGTGATGTAAGATGGTCAGGGTGGAGGTGAGCCTCCTTCTGCTAAACATCTGTGCCACGTTATGGAGTTCAATGGGACTCATGATGTCAAACGACATTACTGAAGTCTAAATACAGTATATTGTTGGCTTGAAAAGTGGTGAGATTATCAGCAGACATGATGGAGCTGTATTTGCAGGCAGATCAGGCTTTGGGCATTTGTACATGTCTAGTACACTCTAGGCAAGGTGTTCACTGCGTATGGACCCTGAGGGGGGAGGGGCCCACTGTACTCTGACACCCACTGCACCCATGGATGTTCCAAGTCTGAGACACTGAAGCGAAGCTGTCACTGCCAGCATACTGGCACCTGTCACTGTACTGGCCACAGACTGACCTGGGGGGGGGGGGGGTATTGTACTGGTGACAGACTGGCCTGGGGATGGGGGGGGGGTATTGTACTGGTGACAGACTGGCCTGGGGATGGGGGGGTATTGTGCTGGCCACAGACTGACCTGGGGATGGGGAGTATTGTGCTGGTTACAGACTGACCTGGGGATGGGGAGTATTGTACTGGTTACAGACTGACCTGGGGTTGGGGAGTATTGTACTGGTTACAAACTGGCCTGGGGATGGGGGGGTATTGTACTGGCCACAGATTGGCCTGGGGATGGGGGGGGGTATTGTACTGGCCACAGATTGGCCTGGGGATGGTGGGGTATTGTACTGGCCACAGACTGAACTAGGAATGGGAGGGTATTGTGCTGGCCACAGACTGGCCTGAGGATGAGGGGGTTATGTACTGGCCTCAGACTGACCTGGGAATGGGAGGGTATTTTGCTGGCCACAGACTGCCCTGGAGATGGGGGAGTATTGTACTGGCCATAGACTGACATGGGGATGGGGGTATTGTACTGGCCACAGACTGGCCTGGGGATAGGGGGGTACTGTATTGGCCACAGACTGTCCTGGGGATGGGGGGTATTGTACGGGCCATAGACTGACCTGGGGATGGGGAGGGAATTGTACTGTCCACAGACTGACCTGGGGATGAAGGGTATTGTACTGGCCCCAGTCTGACTTTGCATAGGATGGTGTATAAGAAAGGAACATGGATGAATAGGATGGTATATAAGAGATGTATATGGATGAATAGGGTGGTGTATAAGAGAGGAACATGGATGAATAAGATGGTATATAAGAGAGGTATATGGATGAATAGGTTGGTGTATAAGAGAGGTATATGGATGAATAGGATGGTGTATAAGACAGGTATATGGAGGAATAGGATGGTGTATAAGAGAGGTATATGGATGAATAGGTTGGTGTATAAGAGAGGTATATGGATGAATAGGATGGTGTATAAGACAGGTATATGGATGAATAGGATGGTGTATAAGAGAGGTATATGGATGAATAGGATGGTGTATAAGAGAGGAACATAGATGAATAGGATGGTATATAAGACAGGTATATGGATGAATAGGTTGGTGTATAAGAGAGGTATATGGATGAATAGGATGGTGTATAAGAGAGGTATATGGATGAATAGGATGGTGTATAAGAGAGGTATATGGATGAATAGGATGGTGTATAAGAGAGGAACATGGATACAGTTTCTTAACACCATAGATCTGAAACTAGATATACAGTATAATTGTATAAAGTCAAATTGCAGAATTGCATCTGCACTTGTGAGTTATAAATGACCTTGTTTCCTAGATAGAAATTTTGAAGATTGAGTCTGTTATACCTTTCTTATGGCTACATTGTGAAAGACCCCTCCCCCATCCTGGTTATTTTTCTAATGGTGGTAATATATTAAGGTTCTCATGTTGGTCCACTATGCCAATCCAGCCACTGTATGCACTGGTCATATTTTTTGGTATAGGGGGAAGGTTCACACTTGGCATCTTTGCCCCCTTGTTCTGCACTCCACATTCCCTATTTAACAATGCTACATTCTGTAAATCATCTCAGACTCTATTTAACCACACCCCCTTTATGCCACTCCCAGTATTTAGCACACTTTAACCCACGCCCACTTTACGCCACAGCGCGCTGATGTCTTTATCCACAATCACAGAAATAGTTTTGGACCGAGAACTATAATAGTTCTTGAATGCACTACCAGAACCTATATGTATTTCTATGTGTTACGCAGAAGCGTTTTACATTGAATAGATCATTTTATTGGGGTCCACTCATTGATCACTCATGGTGCTCAACTACCACATACCTTTGCCAGTTGGTAAACGTGCAGCAATGAGTTTCCAAGCCTAAAGTCTTAATTGTCATTCTCCTCCACTTGTTTTATGCTCCTGCTGCAGATTCTTGTTGTAAAGAAATATCTGCAGAGTAAATGGCAGATGGACTGAGACAAATTGAGGATTCTTGCTCCTTTCTCTCTCTTACAAGCCTGCTTAAACACCCCTATCTTAAAGTATAACTCCACTTTGTTGGAAAACAAATATAGCAAATAAAAAAGTAATATATCATATGCAATTGTCACACAAGCCATGTTGTCATTTAAAATTATTACAAATTACTTTTCCTTTTCAATCTGCAGCTACTATATTTACTGTAAAATAAATTGCAAAATGATCACCTGGAGGGGTTCCGTACACCTTTGGAACACCCCCAGAGATGTCTTTTCCTGCTTGTGTTATTGGCTCACGGATTTTCCAAGAAGTCTTCACTAATCTACAAGCCACATTTTAGGCAACCCCTGCAATAGGAATCTCAGTTTTGGTGGGATACTCCCCAAGAGTTAAATACTTCTAAAGGGATGCAGACACTGCAGCTTTCCTCATTAGAACACAGAGTGCACCAGGTGATTATAATGTATCAGTCCCTCCTATTCAGATTCAGTCTGCAAGCAATCTAGTGAAACAAACAGCTATTTCCATAGAGCAACAAAAGGTAGGAATCTGCAAAGTTTGTAAAAGGATAAGTTCACTTTTTGGAGCATGTTATACATTACACCCATATTTAATGTACAAATCATTAGTAAGACCTCATCTGGAATATGCAGTTCAGTTTTGGGCACTAATTCACAAAAAGAACATTGGGGAACTGGAGAAAGTACAGAGAAGGGCAACCAAACTGATAAGAGGCATGGAGGAGATCAGCTATGAGGAAAGATTAGAGGAACTGAATTTAGTCTCTCTTGAGAAGAGGAGAATAAGGGGGGATATGATCAACATGTATAAATACATCAGTGCTTCATATAGTGAACTTGGTGTAGAGCTATTCACCCTGAGGTCATCACAGAGGACAAGGGGGCACTCTTTACATCTGGAGGAAAAGAAATTTAATCTCCAAACACAGAAAGGTTTCTTCACAGTAACAGCTGTGAAAATGTGGAATAGACTCCCTCAAGAGTTGGTTCTGGCCAACTCAGTGGATTGCTTTAAAAAAGTCCTGGATGCTTTCTTAGATACACAGAATATAACTGGATACTAACATTTATAGGTAAAATTGATCCAGGGAATATCCGATTGCCTCTCGGGGGATCAAAAAGGAATTTTTTTCCCATCAGGAGCAAATTGGATCATGCTTTGCTGGGTTTTTTTTTTTTGCCTTCCTCTGGATCAACTGTGGGTATAGGATTATAACTTTTTTTTTTGTAATGGTTGAACTGCATGGACTTTTGTCTTTTTTCCGCCAGACTATCTATGTAACTATGTTAATGTATAACATGTAATATGCTCCAGTTTGTGCCCCCTGCACCTTTGTGATTTAAAAATCAGTAAAGTTCGGGACGCTGCCTACACAGCTGCACCATTCATTTACAGTAATCTGTAAATGAAGAGACTACAAGTCTCATCTGTCACTGCAGCAGATGATTTGTATTTCTCAATGAACTGAGGGCACAGATGAGCACACTCAAAGTTCATTCACACTTCCTTCCTTCAGCTTTGTAACTGAAAACCCATATGGAGGTATGGGCACAACGCTTGAAGAAGTGTCTGCAGGAGTGTAACGTTGCACCCACAAACTACAGATCGCAGTTGCAATGCTCTGCAGACCCCTCTGAAAAAAATAATAAATGCACACTTTTTCCTGCACAAATACGCACATTTATTTTATTTTATTTCAAAAAGGTAAACTTAGCCTTTAAAATCCCTGAAATGTGCATTGATCACAAAGAAGGGATTTTTTTTTCTAAACAAAAGTGAGGTTACTTTTTAAGTCTTCAGTGCCTGAAAAACATGTTTGGATGCAGGGGCGGACTGACAACTCATGGGGCCCCTGGGCAATAGGGGATCATGGGGCCCCTGTGCCCTTGCCCAAACTCAAAAAAGCCTATGAAAAAGGTACCAGGGGCATCTCATGGGGCCCCCTACTGACCCCGGGCCCTCGGGCGGTGCCCGAGTTTTCAAATGGTCAGTCTGCCCCTGTTTGGATGACAATCCTGTGCAATAAAATAGACTCTTTTGGCCCCAATGTTCTGCTTTGCTTACGGCTTTCAGTCTGATATTAAACATGATTACAGAAGAGGGACGCCCTTATTAGTGTATGCTGCTTCTTTATTGCCTAACAGAATGAGTCCTGAACCAGACTAAATTTAGACATTTTGCCTGGAGTATAGCTTTAAGCCAGAGCCAACCTTGTGGATAGTTGCTGATAATAGCAAAGCTCTGGGAGTGCTGTGTGGAGGCATCGAAGACGAGATGGTGGAAACAGATCACAAAAAGTCATTATAAGCCAACAATCAGATATATATTGTATATGAGTCTCATTTTATTCCCTAAGAAGCGGTCTCAATAAAATTGTAACTCATTACTACAGATTCTGTGGGGCTGAATAATGTTCATGACCAAAAAACATTTAGTTTATTCAATGAAATATATCAGCCAGCATTGATGACAAGCAATTTGTCATTTTATTGGCTGAAGCTCAAGGGAAAAGGAGAATTCACAGGAGATGTATTGCTATGGACAGGTTTATATATATAATAGGATCTATGTCAGCTATCGGTCTGACTAATGGCCATTACAGAACACTTATTTATTTATTTTTATTTATAACAAGTTCTTACTGTATATAGTGCAGTCAATTTACGCAGTGCTTTTACATACTTATCACACATTCACATAAGTCCCTGCCCTCAGGGAGCGTACAGTATAAGGTCCCTAACTCACATTCATACATACACATACTAGGGCCAATTTAGACATGAGCCATTTAACCTACCAGCATATTTTTGGAGTGCGGGAGGAAACCAGAGTACCCAGAGGAAACCTACGCAGGCACAGGGAGAACATGCAAACTTCAGGCAGATAGTGCCATGGTTGGGATTCAAACTGACCACCCCAGTGCTGCCAGGAGGAAGTGCTAACCGCTTAGTCACTGTGCTGCTATGTTATCGAATGCATGCAGCAATACCTCTGGTTTGCCTCACTAATTGAGTTTTTCAGTCTTTTTTTCAAAGTTTTGAATATGATCCCTCATATATTGGCACGGCTGCAAAACACAGTTTTGCCACCTTAATCCAACTGTGGTCAACTAAACTAAGCTGCACAGTTTATTAAGCAGGCAATACATGGGTCGAATTCTGAACGATTTTTCAATCGAAAATGGAAAACATCGTTCGTTCTGTAATCCCATGGTGCCGCCAATGATTTCGAAAATCGGTAGTTTTTCAAAATTTTCCAGCATGCCCGATAAACAAAATGGGGAGGAACCACAAAAATCGGCCGGTTCCATTGCCCCACTAGCAGAGCGAAAATCGGCCGATTATTCTTAGTTCCGATTTTCGAACGAAAAATTGTTCGAAAATTGACCCATGTATGGCCGGCCTTAGACTGCAGTTGCTCACAATCAGTTGTAAAAACCTTTTCTCCTATCATTTGCATTGCAGTTGTTACTACCATCCCACAGCTGTATGTCATTATTTGTGATATTCACATTTAGTCCCACATTGGGATTTACTCACTCTGAGTTTATTATATTGATTATTGGTACACTTTTTCTTTATTATATACTTCACCATTTTTGTGTTACACTTATATAGTGCACCTATTGAATTGAGGACAATTTTCATTTCACTTATGGTAGTGCACTTGTGACATTCATGATACTCACATTTTAGGGAATTATTTATGCCATTATTTATGCTATCCATGTTTATTCATCTTTTTGTGTCTATGTTCACCCATTATTCATTTATTTGACATTTTTGTCATTCACCTTTCATTTCGCACTGATTATACCATGCTTTGCTTTTTTGACATAGTTTTTTGGTACACTTTTTTTTATTTATTATCCATTCATGTATACATTTGTTAGTATCTTGGCACATGTTTATAGCTGAGTACCTGCTTTATTGTGTTTATTTCTCATTTATTGATGCATTAAGTAGCATTTATGCATCTAAATTGTGGATGTTGCTTCTCACATGTGTTATGGTCTCTGTGAGTTTTCACCCCTTCCAGTATTATTTTTAGTTTAGAACCCTTCAGGTTCGGTAGCACAGCACCACAACCGTCTCTTTTTTTCTTTGGCATGTATGTACTTAACATGAAAAACTGTCTGATCATAGGTCTAATGATATACATAGAGACAAGCTACACAGATATTCTCTATACCAGCTATTCTCAACATTTTTAAAATGGAGGAACCCCTTAAAATAAATGTAATGTCTCAGGGAACCCCTAAACATAATTACTTGTCTACATACTTATGAGACTTTACCGTGAACATAAGATTGTGGATATAAGAATACATGAAAAACAAAAGAAATGTGACATACTTAGCATATTTGACACAGCAAGGCTGCTTTATGCGATAAACCCATTTTCAGTATTAATAAAGTGGTTGTAAAGCCTAAGCACTCCCTGCATTAAGGTAAAAAATGTTTTAGTATGTGTATTGCCCCCTCACCCCCTTTATACTTACCTGAGCCTGATCTGAATCCAGCGCTGTGCCCATCTGCAGCAGCCATTGGCACACCAAGAAGTCAGGAACATTCTGAAAAGAGGAGGTTCGGGGGCCACTCTGTGCAATTCCATTGCATAGAGCAGGTAAGTATAACATGTTTGTTCATTTAAAAGAAAAAAAATGACTTTACAAATGCTTTAGTGAAATAAAACAAATTATAATGGTAAAACAAATGCAAAAAAATGTGTACTGAAGCACCACACCGCTGCTAAAAGGTCCAGATACAATTTTATCCAAAAAAAAGTCAGGGGATAAATCCAAAGAATGGCCAATGCATTTAGAGGGTCCAAAATTTCCCCTTTCATTATGGTTTGAAATTGAAGACAATGTGAATGGACTAGAAGTGAATTGGACCTTTAATTGTATTACAAGCATAAGTCTTGTCAACAACTAGAAAAAAATGCAGACTGTGAAAATTGAAAGACATGTTAAAAATGTGTAAAAGTGCCTCCTTAAATTGGTGGCAAAAAGTGCCCACTTTCATTGGTTGTCATTGTAGTGCCCCCCTATATTGGTGGTCGCTGTAGTACCCCCTTATGTTGGTGGTCAGTGCAGTGCCCTACTTAGATTGGTGGCTTGTATAGTGCCCTCTTACCCTAGTGGACAGTGAGTGCCGGTTCACATATATGTGGATTGGATACGGTTTGATCGACATCCAATCCACATGACTTGAAAAAACATTGTTTCCTATGATGCCTGTGCACATATGTCTGGTGTACTGGCGGTGCTGACTCAGTACAGTTTGAAAAAGAGTCGCATACGATTTCTGAGTAGTGTCTTCAGGTTCAGATAAAGATTACAGGCTATTGACTTCTATGGGAACCGTTTCAAAACTACATATATGTTAACAGGATAATCTTGAGAGCTAATCCTGTCCTGAACCCGATGTAAACCTGACATGAACTGGTGAACTACTGTATCAATTATCTGTGAAACCTGAGCTTCAATCCGCACCGTACATGTGTGAATCAGCTCTCAAGTACTATGTTACATGGGTGGTCAGTAGAAAATGGCCTTTTAGATTGTTGGCTGATGGGGAATGAACCCCATTACGCTGATGATTAGTGGGAAGAGTGCTCCCTACATTGGTGGTCAGGGAGAAAAAGAAATCCCACCCCCCCTTACAGAGTGCTCAGCAAAGATTATTGGTGTCAAGTGTAACTTATATGAGAGACAGAAGTTGCTCATTGCTCAAGGAACCCCAATCAACCTAAAGAGGAACGATGCCTGAGAAAGGCTGCTCTATGTTGTCTAAACCAGATGGGGCTAAATGTTGTCCTAGCCTGTGAAAGCTCCAAAACACACATCATGTTGCATTATTTTTTCAGCACAGCGTCCCCGACCATTTTGTACCCTTTCCTTAGAGGCCTTTAGTGTGTCTCTCTCGCAGCGTGACTTGTTCCACCTGATTGCATTTTCCCCATTAAGTGCTTGTTTAATTATACAGTACTCCGAGTAACCCTCTGTTGATTGTGCCTAAATGAATACATTGAATGATGGCACTAAATAAAGACTTTTCTGAAAGATCAGAATGATCTTAATCAACCACATTCACAGTAACAAAGAGCATGATTTCACATCGGAGAATTCTTTCTTCCCCCTAATATGTTTGTTTATCGTTTTTGTGGCATTTAACTTTTGCAGCTGGAATGGTAATTATTCAACTTTGTGCCTAAGAGTCGGAACCTGGTGTATTATTAGATAAACAACATCTTAGGGTAGCAAGTCAGATTATGACAAAGTGAGCCTATAGGAGCTAAAAAGCTCATAGAAAGCACTGCCAAGTACAGGGTACCTTGGTCACATACAATCTGATATAGTAGATATAATGTTAGTACATATAATGCACTAATTGATGACTACACACTGTCCTTTGAATACCTCTTTTGTCTTTTAGATTTTTTTCTAATAGTGATAATGGCACTTAAATACTTTCTGTGCAATACTTGTATAACACTTCTTGTTTAGCAGAAGCCATAATGTTGTAAAATAGAATGATAGGGAAAGATGTGATAAAGGTGTTGGTGTTTTTAAGGACAATGTTAGCCCTGTGTGCCTCCATCCTGTTTTGTCACCATGACTGTGCTAGAAGTTAGGATGCGGAAGAACTGGGTGTGAACAGCTGAGGTCTTAATAACAACTTTGCATTTTATATTTGAATTTGTTTGTTTTATTGGTGAAGATAGACCATAGCACAGCTAAATAAAAAGTCATGGATATGTGTATAGATCATACAATGTGGTTAAACAGATATACATTGAAGAATAGGTCTAATGCAAACACCAGAAGTAACTCATCAGAACTGACATACAGATGTTCAGTAGAGCTTCACTCATATTTCAGATAATATGAATATCATTTTGTCTTGGAAGGGCTGTGCTGTAGATATGACAAGAATACATAATACTATTTAGTATGGTAAGAGGAGTGAAAAGGCCCTCTTTAAGGCAAAGAGGGAAGGGGGGAGGGAGTTGAAAGAAAAAATAGGGGGGAGCCCAGCCTGACATACAGCTGTTGTACCATATAGTGGAGGTCAAGAAGTCCTATTGTGGACTATATTTTAGGAGTGCATTTATACTAAAGGTATACCTTTAAGGTGTCCGTGGAAGAGAAGTGTGTCCAAATGGCATATTGGACCTGAAACTGGCCTAGAGTGTCTGTATCAGAAGCTAATAGAACCTTCATTCTCATATCCTTCACTCTACTGACCCATAGCAATAGAGGAAGTTGTTTTCCAAAAGTTTGGAATAAGTTGTAAGGCAATGTCTAAGTAATATTTTTTTTCTGGAGTTTTTTAGTATCTGGATAGATAGAAAACAGTGCTACCTCTGGGAAAGGGACAATTCATCATCATATATTTCATTAAAAATGTTTTGGTTCCAAGGCTGTTGATCTTGGACGTTGCCACCATGTATGTTGATGGGTGCCCCTCACCTCTCTGCATCTCCAGCACAGGTCTGTGGAAGCCAGGAAACACAGCATATGGATACTGGGTCTCTATACACCTAGATAGTATTTTTTATCCTTTATTCTAAAATAAAATGCAGGATTTATGTGTAAATGTAAAACTATGCCAATTTTCCGGAGAGAGAATGCAACCCAAGGTTACAGGTCCTTACCTTAATTATACCATTTCATTTTAAAGCCCATAACTAAAATAATGTTTTAGCTGTAAATAGACTTTAATGCATAGGTCACTGATTTTGAAATGTTAATGGAAAATTTTAGCTATTTCCTTCTAATTTCCCACTGCAAAACTATTTCTATGTCAGAGGTGCCTACCTTTAGCTTGTGTCATCACACAATGCACTAAACTTTCCTTTGAGATCTTGTATTGGGTCCATTCCCAATAGGTGTTTGAGATCAGGCCGCTGTGGGATAGTCTCAGTTACTTTGTTAATCTAGTGGTCAGCTAGTTAACAAATAACAGATTTAAAATGAGTTAGTACTTTGTTTACCCAAGGAGTCCTATTTCTATATGTATATTCATATATCATTTTTACTGAAAAACCAAATTCTGAGGTTGATCTGAGGAGTGTCACCCAGATGCTAGATAGTAATAGGACTGATGTAGATAAAAGCAAGTGTTGTATCCAATATGAATGTTGTTTTTAATAGTCAGGCTTTGCAGGGTTGGGAATAACAAGCGCAGCTGTTATTGCACAAGATATTTTACAAAATAATAAGAAAAATGTTTTTCTTTCTCCTTGGAAGCAAGAACAGGGTTGCCTAGGGCAATAGTCTCAGGTCTCCTCAAGATGAAATTGATGGTGGGTCTTGCATGCTGATAATGTCACTGTTGGCTTCCTTACTGCAACAATCAATCAAGCTCTTCTGGCCATCACAACAGACATAGAGCAGTGACCATGGTATATAGCAAGCAAGGTGTATGGAGGCTATGTACAGGAATGAGCATGGCAAGGCAACAACTCCAACATGGCTACGCAACCCCAGAAACCGCTAAACAGCTCATCCACTCCCTCATCATATCACGACTCGACTACTGCAACTCCCTCTTCACTGGCCTGCCTCGCCGCTGGCTATCCCCGCTTCAGTCGATCCTGAATATGGCTGCCAGACTCATTCACCTTTCCAACCCCCTCTGCCAATCCCTCCACTGGCTTCCGATTGCGCAACGGATCAAATTCAAAATCCTAACACTTTCGTACAAAGCTGTCCACCATACTGCCCCAAACTACATCACTGACCTAATATCCAAGTATCGCCCAGCAGCACACTCCGCTCCTCACAAGACCTCCTTCTCTCTAGTTCCCTGGTCTCCTCCTCCCATGCCCGCCTCCAGGACTTCTCCAGGGTGTCACCCATCCTCTGGAACTCCCTGCCCCAACCCATCAGATTATCACCTACTCTCCTCTCATTTAGGCGCACCCTGAAAACCCATCTCTTCAGGGAAGCCTACCCCACCCCCTGCTAACCTGCCGACCTCCTCCACTCTTCCTACCACTCCATCCCCCACAGCTATCTCCTCCTGTGCCACCATCCCCTCCCTCCTAGATTGTAAGCTCGAAAGAGCAGGGCCCTCGATCCCCTCATGTTTTGCATTGTATTGGTATTGTTCTGTCACATGTTCTGTCCCCTTTGTAATGTACAGCGCTAAGCGAACTATTGGTGCTTTATAAATACTGTATAATAATAATAATGGCTATAGGAACCTGTGGATAGCATTGTCATTCTGTTCTGTGTAGCATCAGGAAAAAGCAGAAATTGTGGGGATAACAGCATTTTTCCACATATGTAAGGGTAGCTATACAAAAATGGCAGAACAACATTTTATTTTGTCAGCGTGAATTACAGGGAAATGTTTCATATATGGGTTCACAGACTCTTTTAGATGCTATGGTAAGGCAAAAGACACTGGGGGAAAGCAAAGAAAAAAGTCAAAGGAACTAAGAAGTATTGCTCTGCAATGTTTTATCCTACAGGGGAAACTTGAGGCTATTCTGTCTTTTAGGAACCTAGCAACCTCCCTGGGAAAGAGAAGAAAGTTACACAGAAATACGTTATGCTCAGCATTCTTCTAACAGTTGAACCAAGGCCTTTTAGAATTTGTTGTGATATACGCACACTCATACAGGCATAGCTCTCAATTGCCTCTGATTTCAAGGGACTGTCCCTCATTTGGAACAAAGTCCCTCTGTCCCTCTTTTCTAATCAATTGTACCTCATTTTGGTCTGATCTATACAGTTGTATATAAAATGCACTATTTATCTCTCAAAAAGTGTTTTACAGTGCTAAACCTTTCATCCAATATCTAAATTGCTGCATTTGTAAATCTCCAAACTATTATAAAGGAATAGTAGTGGTAAAAAATAACTACTTGTGGGTTTAACCAACAAGTTGTTTTGTTTAAATCTCCTTTAAGGGAGGTGTGGCAGGGTGTGTGTCCAGTGCCCATATACTTTTGCTAATAGATGTTTCTTGTTCCCATCTCAGAATGTTGGAGTGGAGCAACTCCAAGATTTTTCAAGGTCGATGATATTGAATATAGCCCTTTATATCTCCATGTCATTAAATAGAACTTTGGATTTGGAAAAGATTATTTCCTGTTTGTTTTTGTCTATATCAACACTGAGGGATTTTCTCCTCACTGCCTTTCCTGGGGAAATTAGAGAAAATCTACCCATAGTAAGAGAAATCCTATATTTTACAGCCATCATCAAGACAGATATTGCCATTGGGAGATTTGCCTTCATCCCCTATTTTAATGAAAAATATCAGTGATTTGTTTCCACCTCACTTTCCGTTCAAGCGACAGAAAAGGAAAGGAGTAACATCTCTAAAAATGGAAGCATAGACAGCATTACGAAACTAAGAGAGGTTGTAAACCTTCCTCACCCTACGTAAAACAGCACAAAGTATAGTTTTAGTTGGATCCACTAGCATCCACTATATACTCAAATGCCTCTTGGGAGCCATAGTTCATGGGCTTGGTAGCAGTTGTTGGCAGACACAGTTAGCTGGCTGACCACTAGATGGCTGTGTTTCCAATATGGTCTGGTATAGGAAAATGGTCATTGGGTGTTAGGCCCCTTTTAGAGAAAACCTTCCTCTAGTGATGTCATGGGTGGATTTGGTGACCATATAAATACCAGGATGAGAGGGGCCTTGTGAGTTGGGACATGGGAGCCAAACATCCCAGGGCTATCTGGATGTAGTTGGCTACTATCCAAAGACACTCAATAAGGCTGCAGCCGCTGGTGATGTGGTTTAGCACCCAGTAGGACAAGCTGTAGTCACTCTGACTCTTTTATGGTTGTCTGCGGGCTGAGAGTGGGATATTGAGAGAGGTTGCTATACTAATGAGGGCACCTTGGTTACACTTAATGATGGAAGCTGAATGCTATGGACCTAATATCCATGAGGAAGCAGTCCCAACTCTGTGGTGCTCCCAAGGAGAGAGGAGGTGCAGAGAAGATGGCTTACAGATGATGTACTGGTGTTTCACACCTAAATGGCAGTTACAGAATGTCTGCTTTTGGCGTTCACATGCCAAAGAATCCTGTCAGTATGTCAGTGTGATATTAGATGTCATGGCTATCTTTGAGAAGTTACAGTAAAGTGCAGAAAATATATTTTGTGTGTGGACATTTTGTTCTTGAATATTAAGACATATGGATGTTGTGAGCGAGCCTACAGCCAGGACTTTGGAGGGCTACAACTACCAGCAGTTGAGTTGCTGTCCTATCCAAGAAGATGTTGGGCGGGGACTTGCAACATTTGGCGCCAACACACAGCCTATCATAGCCCCCCTACATGTCTGCCTTTCTTTGACTAATAAATATGCATTGATAAGGCTTATGAACACAGGTGTTAAAGCTGGTCATAAGAGACATGCTTTGGCTGTCAGTACATTGTGATACTTTAATGCAAGACAGCCCCCATTAAACTTTTAGGGTAAATTTGGCGTGAACAAATCTACACAATGATATGACTCTAACCTGCACCTAGAAAATCGGGCAGTTAGATTCAAATCTTGAGAGAATAACAGGTGGAATCCAGTTCTTTAACATAGGCAAAAATCTCCTCTGTTCTCTGCCTCATTACTTATAGAGTACTCTTGAATATATGGGTACATTTTCCACTAGAGTCTGCTTCTTCTTCACTGGACCCTCCATTGTGTTGAGCCCTACAACATTTGTATTGGCTGCCATGACTGTAGTTGACACTCTTGTAAGGCAGTGTATCACCTCTAGCTAACATTTGTTAAGCACTGTAGTGCAGAATGGTACAACGATGTGTTTGACGTAAAACATGTCACAGAGTGAGGAATTTGGAGAATAATTGCTCCTATTATATTAGGGAAAGGTTACAGTACTGGCACAGAGCTGGAGGATGATGGTGCCAAAGTAAACATGAACCAACACATAAGTGTGTGTTTTTGTTATTGACCTGGGGATAGGCTGACTGTTGGATTACAGTGTGTTACTATAGCTGCTATTAGTTTCATAATTTTGCTTGGCATTATAATATACTGGTTTTGTAAAGTCTGTTTACTTATATTTGCATATACACGTAATTTAGACAAACTTAAAGTGTTATTTGACATTTGTCTGGAAAAAAATAGCAAATTAAAAAAAGTAATATATTATATACAATTGCTACACAAGTCATATTGAATGTTATGAAAAGAGAGGTATGGACTTAACAAAAAATAATATTTATACTCATTGATCCGATGCTGCATCTATCCCCTGCTGGCTCTGCAGTGAGAACTGAGCGATCAAACACCGCTGATTGCTCAGTTCTTTCCCCTGTACCCTCTGTGCCTAAAAAACTGTTGAAACAATACAGTAATTTTGGGGCCACAGGAGACTAGAAATGGTAGCATTTTTGTGGCAGATTCCCTTAAAAAATTCATTTTTATGTATAGTTTGTAAATATATACAGTATGTACAGAGGGCATCTGTATTTGCAGATTGTAAAATCAGATTCATGTATTCAACAATTTTTTCAAATTTGCTTTGTACCTTATTCTCATGTTTTGTTCTTATATAGGGCAAGATGGGTTTTTTTTTAAATAAGAGTAGGGCAAGGGATGAGAGGAAGAGGGCAAAAGGGGGAAGGGGGTGGTATACTGGGGTGGTCTAACTGGCTAGTTTTTACAAAAATTGAGAGGATGTCATAATGATAGTGTAAAGTGGGACAATCATTTCCAGAGGGGAGAAAATGGCAATCCTCCATTTTCGTGAACTCTAACCAGTAAGACCAGGGGAATTAAGGTCCTCCATAGTTTTAATTTCTTGAATTTTAGCAAGCCATTGCACCATGAAAGGTGGTATAGTTTGCTTTCATCTGAGGAAGAAGTCAAATCTGGCTGCATTTAAAATGAGTAGAGAGTTGTCTATATTATTGCCTTGGGAGTGAGTTTAGGCAAAAGAGACCGTTTGCATGGTTGGTCCCCAGATCAATATTTGAGTTTCTTGACTAACCGCATCCCTTCCCAAAAGCTTCAACTATGTGGGCATTCTTCAAAAAAATGTAAGATGCTTCCTACTTGCATATAACATGGTCAATATATTTTTATTGTAAATATCTTAATAGGACGATATAAGGCTACATGTACACATGAACTCCTCTGGACATTAATCATTCCCGGGAGCAAAAAAACACTAAACGTAGCAAAAACGCATGTAAACACGGTATTGCGTTTTCCCATATTTAGCCGCATTTTGTGCTTGGAAGTTTATTCATTTGATTGACCAGAGTATTTTCTATTGACATAAATAAACGCCCAAGTGCTAAAAGTGGCTAGTGTTTACAAGTGTTTTTGCCACGTTTGGTATTGCTTGGCCGAAACTTTCCTCTCCTGAATGTGATTCTTCTGTGTTCAGGAGAGGAACGTTTACGTCCCCCCCAGGGGCGGACTGACCATTTGGAAACTCGGGCACTGCCCGAGGGCCCAGGGTCAGTAGAGGGCCCCATGAGATGCCCCTGGTACCTTTTTCATAGGCTTTTTTGAGTTTGGGCAAGGACACAGGGGCCCCATAATCCCCTATTGCCCGGGGGCCACATGAGTTGTCAGTCCGCCCCTGCCTCCCCCTAAACTCTGTTGCTCCTAAAGTCTGGTAAAAGCCTATGTGTACATGGACACATAGGATTTTATTGAGCTGAGTTCAGGGAGTTTGGCAAAAAAAAGCCAAAAGCTACTAAATTCACATTTAGGAGCAGCAGTGTACAGACAAACATTATTACAGCTCTCTATTCATCAATAATTGCCTGGGCTTGGTTTTGGTACACAGATAAGTGAAAAGCTAAGACTGAGAGTGTTAGTCCAGGTTTTGTTTTAGGATTGGGGGTGGGTTAGAGTAGTGTACTAAAAAAATTATAGCAGTTCTTTTAATTTTAGAGCACTGAATGGAAAGAAAAACAAACCCTTTGACAGGTGAGATAGCTCCCATACAATATATGTGTTTACACTGTGTATTTAGCTATTTGTCTAGAGTGCCTGCAAATATTCTTATGAGTGCAGTGGGATAGGAGGGTTAGCACAAAGGCAAATAATCCACAGGTTTCCTCCTCTATAGTGTGCGTTGTAACATATGCTTATTTTTTATTGAATGAGTCAGGTATATGGATAGTAGACAAAGGTAAGATAAAGGTCTGATTTTTTAAGAGATGGAGTTAAGGATGCCATGGAAGTCTCAGAAAATATGAATATCACTCTTCAAGATACTGCAGGGGAAAAACTGGTAATACAAAGGACCAGATTCACTGTAATATAGTTTTTTACAAGTATGTAACAACCAACAAACTACTTAAAGGCATTCTACACTTTGAAATGTTTTTGTTCTTTTAACTAGATATTAGTGTTGTTATATTCACTTTGTTGTGTTTGTGTTACCTTGTAATAATGGGCTCAGGTGTTGTGGCTGCAGATTGTCATGACTGATCGATTCCCCTATGTCAGCAATGGGCAAACTACGGCCCGCGGGCCGTATACGGCCCGGCAGACCTTTTAATCCGGCCCGCGGAGCTAGGCTCCCACTAGGCTCCTCTCACAGTCCGCCCTGAAGACCAGTGTAGCATGAAAATCTGTCTCCTATGAGGATCTGTCCCCCTCGAAGTATCTGCGCATGTGCCGGAGATCGCCGATCGGCTGCTAATGCCTGAAACTGGCACATGCGCAGATACGTCGAGGGGGACAGATCCTCATAGGAGACAGATTTTCATGCTACACCGGAACGGCGCGGGAACACGGCGAGAGGAACGCGCGGAGCAAATGTAAGTGAATTGACTTGGGGACTTAATATGGGGGATGAATTAATATGGGGGATGAATTACTATAGGGGGGATGAATTACTATATGGGGGATGAATTACTATATGGGGGATGAATTACTATGGGGGATGAATTACTATATGGGGGATGAATTACTATGGGGGATTAATTACTTAATGGGGGATTAATTACTATATGGGGGATGAATTACTATATGGGGGATGAATTACTATATGGGGGATGAATTACTATGGGGGATGAATTACTATATGGGGGATGAATTACTATGGGGGATGAATTACTATGGGGGGTGAATTACTATATGGGGGATGAATTACTATGGGGGATGAATTACTATATGGGGGATTAATTACTATGGGGGATTAATTACTATGGGGGATTAATTACTATATGGGGGATGAATTACTATGGAGGATGAATTACTATATGGGGGATGAATTACTATGGGGGATGAATTACTATATGGGGGACGAATTACTATATGGGGGATGAATTACTATGGGGGATGAATTACTATGGGGGATGAATTACTATGGGGGATGAATTACTATATGGGGGATGAATTACTATGGGGGATGAATTACTATATGGGGGATTAATTACTATGCTTACTATGGGGGAATATTACTATACTTACTATGGATGACACATACACATCATTCATCTACTCTTGGTCCGGCCCCCGGGTCCAATATATGAACCCATTGCGGCCCTCAAGTCAAAAAGTTTGCCCACCCCTGCCCTATGTCCACCTAACTTGTTCCTATTTACTAAAGGGTCAGGCAAATTCTCATTCCAGGTTGCACAGCATCTAGTGCATGTCTCACCATTTTCTAGGTGTTCACACAAATGTGAGAGCGCTAATGAATGACTGCATGGTGATATCTCTGTTAATTGCTGTGCCTGCTTGTGGCTGTGTCAGATCTAATTAGTATTTAACTGTCACCTGCACCAGAACTAGACTGAGAGATTATGAGATATGCCGTTTTATCACAGGAAGTGCCAGTTCTTAGACTACAGACAGAGATCATGCATTAACCTGTGCAGTGCTATGCCCCATGCCTCATATTTGAACGCAGAAATGTCTGACACACAAATATTAAGATTTATTCTACTATAGGCAGTGCATACAGACCAACAAATTACACTGTGAAACTAAATAATTATTAAACATCATTACAAGTGAACGGTACAGGTAAGAAGGTTTATAATGCCTTTCAAAATATTGTTTTCTGTTTTGACAGAAACGTCTCTCACATATCTTTTAAAAAAGTAAGATTACATTTTGCAAAAGGCTAAATGCGTCTGGTGGGCTAATTGAAGTGACGTCTACGGTTAGTGTGAACTTTGGTATCGTTATGTTTTCTGAGAGCTTCCATTGTTTAATTATTTTTGGAGTCTATTTTATCATAATCCCTTTCACATGTTCTTCCTTATTCTAATGCATTTCAGTTGTCATGTGCTGAAAGAGAACTCTTGCCATACAATATTTGACTGTTGGGGCCTATCACAGCCACTTAGTGGTTCATACCATGCCAACAGGTTATTACTGGAATTATTAATTACCAGTGCCAGGCTTGGGTGAGTCTGCTCATCGTTAATAACCCCAACTTGAATGACCAAAATAATTCTCTGAAAAAGCCTCTGTTCTTTCACTGATACCTTATCAATGCAATTTAGTTAAATTACAACCTGTCATATGATTGCCAGCTGAGGATAAACTCAGCCCTGGGAGACAGCCAAACAATTCCACTCACCTCT